>NC_056590.1:4557825-4639553 GCF_018340385.1 Cyprinus carpio
GTAAGTTTAAAGGGATACTCCACCCCAAAATGAAAAATTTTTCATAAGTCACAGGCCTCCCGGTTTTCATCCAAAATATCTTAAATTGTGAATAAAACACTAACTTATCTTACAGATGAATATTTAAGTCATTATTCAAGTTGATGTAAACTCTTCTCTCCGCTAGGGGTGGAGTAACCCTTTAACAAATATCTAGAAATGACTTGTTCTGATCACCATCAAACCTGAAAAGATATGTTTGTATTGCATCGGCCGCTTCATGTCATCGTCTGCATGTGACACACTGACAAAAAACTCCTTATCAGTGAGAAAGATAGAGTGATTTGACTGGAAAGGTGAGGAGTCAGGCCAGACCTCAGGAGGAAGGAGGACTGAACTGAACGTAGTTTGTGTGAAATGTGGCGCTGTGTTTCAGGCTGTGTGAAGGTGACGGAGCAGTGTCTGCCGCTGCTGCGCCGCTGCGCCTCGCTGCAGAGTGTGGACCTGCGCTCCTGCGGCCTGCTCGCTCCAGACGTCTGCCAGCTGCACTGCTTCCCCTCGGCCGAAGACAGACTCCTGCTCAAGAACAGCTAAAGGCTCCTGCTCACCCACAACACTACCGCAAGAGACTCGCAACAGTGTCAATGGAAAGAACATTTGTAAATCAGAGACTCTTTGCTGTTTTTTTGTTCTGTTTCTGTTTTATTTCTGGATCTACCATTCGTGAATGGAGAAATCAGTTCCACATAGATATTCCGTACCAGTAATGAGTGTGTGTACAGATTAGTAGTTTGCTGTAAATGCCCCTCCTGACCCCAGCACAGCTCTGTCCCGATGCAGAATGTATCCTACTCTGGAGAGGTCATCTCAAACACAGGAGAAGTGTTCACCCCCGAATCAAAACAGATTTGACTTGTTTGTCTTCTTAGCATAAATAAAATAAAGCCCACTTTGGGACCGTTAAGACTTTTTCTGCATTATGACATGATTTCATTCCCAGTCGGCACATTTAACCCCCAGTCCCTATGAATCCTCAACAACATTTCACACTAGATTTGAGAGGTTCAGAATCAGGAGGAAAAGTGCTTAAAAATCTTTCTGGTCCTAAAATCAGGCTTGGCTTTGATTTTGGGGTGGCGTGTCCCAGACGTGTTTTACGTGTTTCCTGAGACTCGCTGACCATGGAGGATCAGTTTTTGGAGGTGTGAACAGTGTTAAGGGTTGGGTGATGGCTCTGATGGTGTGCTCGGTGTTCCCTTCTCTTCACTCGTGCCATACGCTGACTGTCCCGTGTCCTTCCCCTCTTCATTCCTGCAGGGCACGGATCTACGCTTCACGCTAGGCTCCAGTAGCTGCTCTGAGCTGCTCAGCTCTGTCTTATATAATGTTGCTGTAGATTCCTGCAGAGGTTCGGCTTGCGTTGATCACATATCGGTTGGATTGGTTTGCAGTCGTTCGGTCGGGTCGTTAAAGCAGCTCACCTTTACACCCGGCATGGTCCGAGCTCAGATATGGAGAAAAATCTCGCTGTTAGGAAACGGGGAAGAAAAATGCTTTGTGGCCAATTCATTTGAAAACGTATTAGAGAATGAAACAGTTGGTGTGTCCGTCCATATTCAGTGTTATCACACTGTTAACCACACATATTCTGCATACGCATTCTTCTCACCTGCCATCCTGGCTTTTAATGGTTCTCTGAACATCGCTTTGAGCAGGAAGGGTCTCGCTAGGCTTTAACAGTCGTGACTCGTGGGAAGCTCCTCACATGTTCCCGACTGAAGTCGTCATCATCAGTTCCGTCTTCTCTGTTGAACTATTGAACAGGCCTCTACCAGGGAGCCTCGAAAACAACTTTCCTTCATCGTTCGGTGAGCTCTGCAGCTGCTTTCCTCCAGAATGCGATGCATGTCGACACCTTTCACTGACTGTATTCCTTGCACACTTTTATTCAGTATTGGGTCCAATACATGGCAGTTTAAAGTGTTTGATGGCAGTAGACAAACAGCGTCTCTTTAAAGTGACCCCGACAATGTAGTTGCTATGTTCTTTTGTTTTTTTTTATGTTGTTGTTTTTAGATTTCAAGTTTGGCGCGGTTTGCATTTAAAAGACGTTCTTGCACATTGGGAAATACCTGTGTGCAGTTTATAGTTGCATATCAAACACTGAGTTGTTGATCATTTCTGGAATCAGTACGAAGAATTCAAGTTGAAAAAATTGACTAGGTTTTCAATACAGTTCCTCTTTCATCTGACCATGTTTTTTTGCAGATTCATAGCCCACCAAACGTAATTGCCATGTATGAACCAAACATACACCCTGTTGAATGCACAGGGCTGAAATCATGTTATTGTAATATCTTGCCAAAATTTCTTGTTTTGGGTGTTCATATATAAATATATATATTTCCTCCTTTGCATTGATCCATGTGATAGAATATGTGAAACTATGGGGAAAAAAACCAAGGCAGCTACTGTAAGAGTGACTACTGTAAAATGTCTTATTAAATAAAGACAATGGGGGTTGTTTTTATTTGCTTTGCTTTTCTGTCCTCAATGTGCTGCAAACACTACTGAAATACTTGAGAGTCCTGCCAACTGAAAAAAAATGTAATTTTCAGGGCTCAACAGTGTGAGGATTTCACTTGCATTTCCGAGAGAAAACTACTGTTGCAGATGCAGTGAGTAAATTGGGCACACCATGTTGAACTTAATATATACCATCTGAATAAAAACTCCCTAATGCCAATCATGTGTAGAGTTTGAATATGTACAAGTAAGACATACTAGTAAAGGGCTCAAGACTTGTGGAAAAACATTGTCTCCAGGGATGTGTTCAGAAATAAGTGATTATTTGTTCTTCATTTGATTTAGCAGAATTAGTTTGGCATCAGCAGCCGGCAATTTTTTGTTGGCTTATATACTGATTTACTATCTGATCACGGACCACAATTCGTCTCCTGGGTCTGGAGAGCATTCTTCACCCTCATGTCCTTCTAGTGCGTAGTCCACTACCGGCTCCACTATTTCCATGGTCCAAGGTAAACATAACCATAGCTTAAGCCTAAACCATAACGAAAAAGGAAAAGAATCTAATTGCAATCCTTTTTTTTTTTTCTTTTTCTTTTTTACCAATATTGCGATTTAATATGCAATTTTTTAAGCTCTTTATGTTCTGTATTATTCAACAAAGACAAGCAATTAATCATTATTAGATATATTTAACATAAACTGTTCTTTTCTGTAGGCCAGGCCTTTATGTTGCTATAAAAATAGGTGATGCATGAATTTATATGAATGACATTTTTATTTAACAACTACAATCACAGTAGTATATTGACTGATTTGTTAAACTTCCAGGCTTGTAAACATGTAATTATTATGTCAAAATATAACACTGACAAATAAGCCTGCTGTAAACATTAGTATGAAAGTCAGTAACAAATCACACAAACTGAAGTGTGGATTGCAGAAATGTATAAATAAAGCACATCAGCAGTTAGTAAAAAAACACCAACAAAACAGCCCACCCACCCTGATGCTTTTCTCATCATAGCTGGGGATTTCAACCATGCAGACTTCAGAGTGTTCCCAAAAATACACCTACACATTAAATTTCCAACACGAGGTACACCACCCAGAGGGGAGCTTACAAAGCCCTCCCCCTCCCCCACCTTGGTACCTCAGACCACATCACTGTCATGCTAATGCCTGCATACAGACAGCTCGTTAAAGTCGCCAAAACAGTTCACAAACAGATAGAAGTGTGGCCGGAAGGGTCGTCAGAGGCTCTTCAAGACTGTTTTGACACCACTGACTGGAATATATTTGAGCAGGCTGCCACATACAATAACACCACTGACCTCCAGGAGTACTCAGAGACTGTCACTGCCTACACCACCAAGTCTATTGAAGATGTAACGATCACAAAGACCATCACTGTCCAGGCCAACCAGAAGCTGTGGATGACAGGGGAGGTCTACAGACTCCTGGAGACGCGGAACGCTGCCTTCAGAGCTGGAGACGAGGGGGGCCTGAGGACCGCTAGGGCCAAGCCATCACACAGCATAAGAGACACTAATACACAGTACTCCAGGAGGATAGCCCATCGTTTCAGCAACAGCAGAGACACTCGGAGCCTGTGGCAGAATCAGAATCAGAATGAGCTTTATTGCCAGGTATGTTTACACATACGAGGAATTTGTCTTCATGACAGAAGCTTCCGCAGTGCAACAGAATGATAACAACAGAACAAAAAACACATAATAAAAGAATAAAAAATACAAATAAGTAGGTAAGGAATAACAATATACAAATTGACAATTGTATGTGCAGGTATATTAATACAATAGGCAGTTTTCTATGTACAGGTATATTATGTGCAAATTTGAAGTGTAGACTAAGTATGTGTGTTAAGTGTATGTGTGTATAAATGGTGTAGTGTGTTCCAGAGTTATTGTCAAGTGTTCATTAGATGGACTGCCTGGGGGAAGAAACTGTTCCTGTGTCTGGTCGTTCTGGTGCTCAGAGCTCTGTAGCGTCGGCCAGACGGCAACAGTTCAAACAGAGGGGTCCAGAGTGATTTTGGATGTGAGGGGTCCAGAGTGATTTTGCCAGCCCTTTTTCTCACTCTGGATAAGTACAGTTCTTGAATAGAAGGGAGGGTTGTACCGATGATTCTCTCAGCAGTCCGGACTACCCTCTGTAGTCTTCTGAGGTCAGATTTAGAAGCTGAGCTGAACCAGACAGTTACTGAAGTGCAGAGGACGGATTCAATGATGGCGGAGTAGAACTGTTTCAGCAGCTCCTGTGGCAGGTTAAACTTCCTCAGCTGACGTAGGAAGTACAACCTCTGCTGAGGCCTTTTTCACAATGGAGTCAATGTGAATGTCCCACTTCAGGTCCTGAGAGAATGAATGACTCCACTGCAGTCACAGTGCTGTTCATGATGGTGAGTGGGGGGAGAGCAGGAGGGTTTTATCCTGAAGTCCACGATCATCTCCACTGCTTTGAGCATGTTGAGCTCCAGGTTGTTGAGAGTGCACCAGACAGCCAGCTCTTTAACCTTCTTCCTGTAAGCAGACTCGTCACCGTCCTGAATGAGGCCGATGAGTGTGGTGTCGTCAGCAAACTTCAGGAGCTTGACAGAGGGGTCCTTAGACGTGCAGTCGTTGGTGTACAGTCAGAAGAGCAGTGGGGAGAGAACACAACCCAGAGAAGCTCCATTGCTGATTGTACGGGTGCTGGATGTGTATTTTCCCAGCCTCACTAGCTGCTGCCTATCTGTCAGGAAGCTGTTGATCCACTGACAGAACCACTGAACTCTGAACCTCGCCCCCCCCCCCCCCCCCCCCAGCTCCCTCTAACACACTGGGACCTGCACCAGTCACTTTGTGCAGCATCGGTCTGCTCACTACCTCATTCAGCACTGACACTTTAACCACACTACATAAGCTCTTTTGCACTACAATCATTATATCTGCCACTGTTTACTTTACTGGTTTTCACTCTATCTGCCATGTGCCTTGTGTTGCTTTACTTATCTTTCTTTTTACATTACCTATTTGTATATTTGTATAGTTGTACTTTATATTTTATATCTGTATTTAATATTCTACTGTAAGTGTTATCTGTATGCACCAAGGGTCTGAGAGTCTTGTACATGCTCTGAAACACAGACAGTTCCGTTCTAAATTTTATTCTTGTACATGCTCTGAAACACAGACAGTTCCGTTCCACAAAGTGCAGACAATAAAGGAGGACAAATATCTGCCTGTACCGCCTTGAAAATATTTTAGGTAAATCAAAGTAAAATGTAATATAAACGTGAACTGTACTTTTTAATTAAATCTTTTTTAAAAAAGTCTGAATGTTAATGTAAATATTAAACCTAATTATCTCCAGTCAGAAACAGCAACATAGTCAAGTCAAGTCGTCACCTTTATTTATGTAGAGCTTTAAACAAAAAAGATTGTGTCAAAGCAACTGAACATCATTAATTAGGGAAAACAGTGTGTCAATAATGCAAAATGACAGTTAAAGGCAGTTCATCATTGAATTCAGTGATGTCATTCATCTCAGTTCAGTTTAAATAGTATCTGTGCAATAATTTGCAATCAAGTCAACAATATCGCTGTAAATGAAAGGGTCCCCTACTAAGCAAGCCAGAAGAAACAGCGGCAAGGAACCAAAACTCCATCAGTGACAGAATGGAGAAAAAACCTTGGGAGAAACCAGGCTCAGTTGGGGGGCCAGTTCTCCTCTGACCAGACGAAACCAGCAGTTCAATTCCAGGCTGGCAGCAAAGTCAGATTGTGCAGAAGAATCATCTGTTTCCTGTGGTCTTGTCCCGGTGGTCGTCTGAGACAAGGTCTTTACAGGGGATCTGTCTCTGGGGCTCTAGTCCTGGTCTCCGCTGTCTTTCAGGGCTGTAGAGGTCCTTTCTAGGTGCTGATCCACCATCTGGGCTGGATACATACTGGATCCGGGTGACTGCAGTGACCCTCTGAATTGGATACAGACTGGATCTGGAGGCTACGGTGACCTCGGAATAAGAGAGAAACAGACTAATATTAGCGTAGATGCCATTCTTCTAACAATGTAGTAAGTACATCGGGTGTTATGGGAAGTGTTTCCCGGTTCTGGTTTACCTAATTAATGCAGGCCTAAAAATCCTTTAACGGATTTGGATATTAGAAGCGTATTAGTGTGTTATGTGTAAGCCACGTTAAAGAGATAGGTCTTTAATCTAGATTTAAACTGCAAGAGTGTGTCTGCCTCCCGAACAATGGTAGGTAGGTTATTCCAGAGTTTGGGGCGCTAAATAGGAAAAGGATCTGCCGCCCGCAGCTGATCTTGATATTCTAGGTATTATCAAATTGCCAGAGTTTTGAGAACGCAGCGCACGTGGAGGACTATAATGTAACAAGAGCTCATTCAAATACCGAGGTGCTAAACCATTCAGGGCTTTATAAGTAATAAGCAAGATTTTAAAATCTATACGATGTTTGACAGGGAGCCAATGCAGTGTTGACAGGACCGGGCTAATATGATCATACTTCCTGGTTCTAGTAAGAACCCTAGCTGCTGCATTTTGGACCAGCTGCAGTTTGTTTATCAACCGTGCAGAACAACCACCCAATAAAGCATTACAATAATCTATCCTTGAGGTCATAAATGCATGGATTACCATTTCTGCATTTGACATTGAGAGCATAGGCCATAATTTAGATATATTTTTGAGATGGAAAAATGCAGTTTTACAAATGCTAGAAATGTGGCTTTCTAAGGAAAGGTTGCTATCAAATAGCACACCTAGGTTCCTAACTGATGACGAAGAATTGACAGAACAGCAATCAAATCTTAGACAGCATTCTAGGTTATTACATGCAGAGGTTTTAGGTCCTATAATTAACACCTCTGTTTTTTTTTTAGAATTTAGCAGTAATTTATTATTCGTCATCCAGTTTTTTATATCGACTATCCATTCCGTTAGTTTTTCAAATTGGTGTGTTTTGCTGGGCTACAAAGAAATATAGAGCTGAGTACCTTCAGCTTAACTGTGAAAGCTAACAGTGTGTTTCCTGATGATATCTCCCAAGGGTAACATGTAAAGCATGAAGAGTAACTAGAGCCCTAGAACTGAGCCTTGAGGTACTCCATACTGCACTTGTGATCGATATGATACCTCTTCATTCACTGCTACGTATTGATGGCGGTCATATACGTATGATTTAAACCATGCTAATGCACTTCCATTAATGCCAACAAAGTTTTCTAGTCTATGCAAAAGAATAGTGTGGTCAATAGTGTCGAACGCAGCACTAAGATCCAATAGCACTAATAGAGAGATACAACCACGATCAGATGATAAGAGCAGGTCATTTCTAATTGTAATTAGAGCAGTCTCAGTAAATCCTCACAGATACCATTTTTCTCTAAGAAAGAATTTAATTGTGAGGATACTACCTTTTCTAGTATCTTTTCTAGTACGTTTTCATGTGTGCTAAGTCTTCCTCTTTTGGATTTACCGGCTTTGTGTAATATTAAATATAATTTTACCTTCATCATCTTCATAAGTGTTTTGAGTGCACCTGCGTGTGACAGAGAATCCGACCAAACAGGACGTTAAGCGGCACATTTCCCCTCATTTGTTTTCTTGTTTTTGAAAGTCTTTTGTTTTCAGTTCACTGTCTGCCAAGCTGATGAGGAACTCTCCAGCCCCACTCCGGACCCACATCATCCTGCTGCGTGGAGCAGGAGCACAGAGCTTTTGCCAGAGCCCACCGCAGATGGAGAGCCAAAGCCTGCCGTGACCAACGAGCCATCACCAGAGAGGGCGACAGAGCTGAAGATTGCCCCAGAGCTTCATGGAATATCTGACCAGGTGTGTGAGCCAGCAACAATGCCTGCCACGCAGGATTGTATAGTGGAGAGTAAGGGGCGTGGAGGAAAGCCCTGCCCACTGTGCCACCGCTGAGGGTGAGCTGCTAATGGACTTGGGGGATTTAATAGACTTATTCCGAAATACCTCCTCTTCTGTCTCCTGAACTCTCTGCCTGTCTTGATACGGCCATGGAGGCTGTTTATGAACTGTTCGTCTGCTCTGAACTGTATGTCCTGAACTCTGCCTGCCCCATCACGACCATGTAGGTCGTGCCTGAACTTTTTTTTTTCTCTGCCCTGAGCTGTCTATCTACCCTGAACTGTCTGTCTGTCCCATCATGACCATGGAGGTCATGCCCGAACTGTTTGTCTGCCCTGAACAGTCTGCCTGTCCTGTCTTGACTATGGAGGTCATTCCCTGATCTCTGGCGCTCCCAGTGCGGCTCGAAATCTTCAGGTGTATGTGTGGGCAGCACACACAATCCCTGAATCCCTGGGCTCGAAATCTTCAAAGGGCGGTGTGCCACCAGAAGGGTCTTGGTGATGCCCAGCGGACCGAAATGCAAAAATATCAACCCAGGCAAAAGGTGTTGCTCTCCACCAGAGACCTCAATGTACACCTGCCCTGCAAGAAGATAAGCGTTTCATCGTCTGCCAAGTCAACCCCGTCACCTATGATTTTAAGTTACCCATTGAGGACCCCCCCACATCTCATCCTGGAAGAAGCAGCTGTCTAAGCAAATCATGAGAGATCAGATTACCGATGCCGTAGTGGCCATCTAGAATATCTGGTAGACTGGGAATGATATGGAATGATCATGGGTTCTGCTCTTCTTACCTCTTTCCATGAATCACATCCTGATTGTCCAGCATGTCTGGCCCCTTCACTCTCCACAACAATCACCTGACTAATGAAATACCTGCACATTCTCTATATTATCACACCTCTCCTTTCCTGAAGTAAAGGATCTTTCATAGCCTATGTTGTATGTACATTTGTTCAAATTAATAATAATTTAAATAAAACTGTAATACACATTTGGTTATATTTGTGGTCTTTACATCAAATGGGTCTGGTACAGAATTAAATTAGTGCTGCTGTCGGATAACAAGTAGGGTGTTCTGTTAAGTACTGTGCATGTAGGGTAGGTGAAGGTTTACGTGCCACAGAAACTGTGATCCAACTTAACATTAGAATGTCATAGAATCTTGGGGTTGGGCTCATTTGACTCAGACAGGCAAGGAGCCAATATGTAGTGACCTACCAACTTCCTAACCACACCCTAATAACCAGCTACAGCTACCAACCCTGTATACTTATATTGAAATAGAGTGAAAAGAATGTCTCTGCAGGCAACCAGTCAGTATTTTTCATGGAAACTCATCAAAACCTACAATATGTATATTAGACCCTATTCCATCTAAGCTACTAAAAGAGGTGCTTCCAGAAGCCATAGATCCTCTTCTGAATATTATTAATGTCATTAATTAATCAGTGTCTTTAGGATATGTCCCTAATGCCTAGTTCACATTATAGGATTTTAAGCCTGATTTGCATGTTAACGAGCTCGCCTGACAGGTCGGGTTGTTATCTGTGGAAAATCAGTGCTCGGAAATCTTTGTGTGAACTACTCACCGACGCATCAAAGAGGTTCGCTGACACGTAGCCGACGCCTCACAGACGCCAAACAAATTTCTAGCATGCTAAATATCTGGACCGGTCGGCCAACTCAACATCACATGGTGTCAGGTGCAGTGATGAGCTACAGCCAATGAGAGAGCAAGGCATGGGTTGAGGTCAGAGGAAGAAAAACAGCAGCAGCAACACGGCTTTAAGAAAAGATTTGACACAAGAAATGGAGCGAATATTTTCTTCGCGCAAACAGCTTGCAGCACTTATTCCTTCCTGATGATCCTTTTCAAATAAACAACTAATGTTTCATTTGTTGTTTTGCATCATTCCCATTCAACTTATCGCGTGTGTTTTCTTGACCAAACGTGGTTTGGGGACGGGATAGTCTTGCGTGACAGAGTTGTTGTCAGCTTGTGTAGTGTGTGAGCACCTTATGCGGATCATTTACGTAGTGTCGCGTAGTGTGAACACCACAACAACTTAAAGACAGCCAGGATGCCGTGTAGTCTGAACCGCACGGCAATCTACCAACTTTTTAAGTCATGTAGAGTGAACTATGTTCTGTTCTTTAGACAGAGAGACGAACACGAGCCCCTGCGCCATCACATAACCTTTTATTCAACTGACTTCAGTAGCAAAGCATACACACGTGACTCTGGATGTCATTATATCAGATGACCACTAGATGTCCTCATAAACTCATATATGTATAACATACACAATATGCTACAAGTATATTCCTTTATACTGATGCATAGAACTTCTGCACAAACTTTTAAACACAATATTTGAGTTTCATTTACCAAACTTTCAGCATAACTACAAAATTATTCAACACATTTTCACAAATGCATTTATGCTCATAAACTATTGCATTTCAACTTATTACACATCCAACAATGCACATACATTGTATTAACTCTCAGTCTTTGTATTTTTCAGGTATTTTTACAATTCTTCCAGATCTTGTACGGTAAGCTTGCTCTTTCTCTAGGCTTTCATTACCATTTCTTTCATTTGAAATGTCCTTACTGTCAAGTGCATTGCTCTGTGATGCATCAACTGACTGCTGACTATTAGTATCCATGTCAATGCTTTTCTCAAATGTTGAAGAGTCTGTTTCTCTTGTTTTTCTTAAATGTCTGTGATTTCGTCTGAACAGCTTTCCATCAGGAGTCTTTACTATAAAAGAACGTGGCTGTTCATGCTTTTCCAGAACAACAGCTGGCTTCCATGAATCTCCCTTTTGCATCCTTATTCCTTCTCCAGGTTGCAGATCAGGTAAGTATTTGGCCATCGTGTCGTAGTACTGCCTCTGTTTCTTCTGTCTCTGCTTAAGTTGCTCATGCACTTGCGACATTGTCTTCATGGTAAGCAATGCAGATGATGTTGGTAGCTTTGTCCTGAGACGTCTCCCCATTAGTAATTGTGCAGGTGATAATCCTATCCCTTCCATTGGTGTGTTACGGTACTCCAGTAGTGCTATGTACAGATCACACTGACTACTCTGCGCTTTCTTCAAGAGATTTTTCACTGTTTGCTCTGCTCTCTCGGCTTGTCCATTAGACTGTGCATAACCAGGACTTGAAGTCACATGCTTGAATCCCCATTCCTCTGCAAAACTTGAAAATTCAGCACTTGCATACTGAGGTCCATTGTCAGATACTACTATATCTGCAATTCCATGTCTTGCAAAGATGGATTTCATTTCCCTGATGACTCCACAGCTTGTCGTGTCCCTGAGTAGTTTTACCTCAATGTACTTTGAAAAGTAGTCCACACATAACAGAAATGCTGAACCTCTATGGTAAAAAATGTCTGTACCTATTTTTTCCCACTTGCGTCCTGGCACTTCATGTTGGAACAATGGCTCTTTTTTGAGTGACTCATGTATTTTGTTGATCATTTTCTGTCTTAGCTGATTTGGAAAAATTAGCTTATTTGCTTTAAATAACAGACCATCTTCATAACTGATTTCCTCTCAAAATGTCCAGTATTGCTGTATTGATCTGGCATCATAGATCGTTCTTTCGCCCATCCATTCAGCACTGCCTTTTTAACATTTGCATCTCTGCATCCTCTGCTGTTGCTTTTTTAAAAGCATCCAGTTTCTGTTCTGTAATAGGAAGTTGTGATGTAATCCAGTTCACTGCTAGATCCTCTTCCAGCAGATTTTCCTTCTGTTCTTGTAGATAAGCATGACTTAGAGCATCTGCTATGTATAGTTCCTTACCAGGTTTGTACATCACCTTCAGATTGTATCTCTGTAGTCTTAGAAGCATTCTTTGTAATCTCATAGGAGCCTGATGCAGCAGCTTCTTAAATATTCTCTCTTATGGCTTGTGATCACTTTCAATCGTGATTTCCTTTCCGTACACATACTGGTGAAATTTATCACATCCATAAACTATGGCTAACAACTCCTTTTCAATTTGTGCGTATCTACGCTGACAGTCGTTCAGAGCTCTCGAGCCATAAGCCACTGGCCTTCCCTTCTTGCAGAATCACAGCTCCTATTCCTTCTGAACTGGAATCTACGAAATGTTACCGGTTTGCTCACATCAAAGAATTTCAAAGTAGGACTTTGAGTAACCAAATATTTCAGTTTTTCAAAACTTTGCTGTTGAGCATCCTCCCAGTGCCACTCTGTCTCTTTCTCCAGCAATTTCCTCAAAGTGCACTTATGTCACACATATTGGGAATGAACTTTGCCAGATATTGCACTACTCCAAGAAATGTTTGCAGTTCTTGCTTGCTTTGTGATGGTGGAATTTCAGTCACTGCCCTTACCTTTTCTTCATCTGGCTTAACTCCTTGAGCACTCAGTATGTGTCCTATGTATTTGATCTCTGTCATTCTTATTTTGCACTTGTTCCTGTTGAGTTTTAAACTGTTTTTTCTTGCACATTCCAGCAGTTTTATAGGCCTTTCATCATGCTCTTGAATGGAGTCTCCCCACACCAGCAAGTCATCGATGATATTTGCCACACCTTCCAGTCCTTCTATCATTTGTGCAATGGATCTCTGAAAGACTTCTGACACTGAGGATATACCGAAAGGTAACCTAAGAAAATGGTATCGCCCAATTGGCGTGTTCATTGTGCAAAGCTTTGAACTTTCATGATCCAGCTTTATCTGCCAAAACCCTTGATTTGCATCTAGCACAGAAAAGTACTTTGCATTCGGAATTCTTGAGACCACACCTTCTACTGTCAGCATTGGATAATGTTCTCTTTTTATTGCCAGATTGAGATCTTAAGGATCCATACAAATGCGCATTTTCTTCAATGTAACTACAGTTACCATGCTGTTGACCCATTCAGTTGGCTCAGTTTGCTTTGCGATGACCCCCATCTGCTCCATTCTTTGTAGTTCTTCAACCACTTTCTCTCGCAGAGCTACAGGTATCCTTCTTGGCATGTGCACAACTGGTCTGATATTTGGATCAATTTGTATGTGGTGTTCTCCTGGTAAACAGCCTAATCCTTCAAATAGATTGTCAAAATCCTTGAGAATGTCACTGCTCTTTTCAATTTCATACAGTCTTTTAATCATGCCCATTTTTTGACATGCAGATCGTCCTAGAATGGCAGGTGCTTCATTATTTCAAACAGGATTTTGTATTTCTGTCCTTTGTACACACAATTCAGTGCTTTCTTGCCCAGTGGCTCCATCTTGTGTCCAGAATATGTAACAAGTTTGCAGCTTGA
The DNA here is from genome assembly GCF_018340385.1 of Cyprinus carpio. Classification (NCBI taxonomy): domain Eukaryota; kingdom Metazoa; phylum Chordata; class Actinopteri; order Cypriniformes; family Cyprinidae; genus Cyprinus; species Cyprinus carpio. The sequence goes on from NC_056590.1 coordinate 4,571,530, forward strand.
CCTCTGCAGTCTCCCTGCTATGTTAAGCAACTTATAAAATCCAGCTCCTGTATCCAGTGTCACTTTTACATCATTCTTGTTTATCTGGATTGTCTCAACCCATTGTTCATCCTCCTTACTTGAGTCAATAGACATTACAGTACATTCTTAATCTCCTGCACTCTTATACTACAAATCTTCACAAAATTTTTCCACTGTTACCGTACCAATAAACATGTTACCATCTTGTTTAATCACATGCATTCTTTTACTCTGACTCTGCAGGTCTTTGGTATTACACATCTTTGCAAAATGATTTTTCTTCTGACAAGACTTACATGTTTTCCCGTAGGCTGGGCATTTTCTGTACTCGCGCTTTGTTGCCGCATCTGCTGCATTCCTTTCTCATCACTGACGTCTGCTCTGATTTGGTGTCTCTTTTCTCTGGCTTTATGGATTCAACTTTGTATACATTTACTTCATCATTGAGTGCTTTCATCTGACTCGCTGGCCCTGCAAATGTCTATGGCCTTTTCCAATGTGAGATCCGTATCTCTTAGAAGTCTGCCTTTTAGTTGATCCTCTCTTATGCCACATACAATCCTATCACAAATTAATGAATTGTGCAGATCACCAAACTCACAGACTTTTGCTTTGCTTTTCAGATCAGTGACGTACATGTCGATTGTTTCTGCAGGCCCTTGCGATCACGTGAAAAACACCTGTCTGATGTACGGTAGGTTTTTTCAAGGCTCACAGTAATTTTTAAACTTGTCTTTTAGTACTTGTATTTTATGTCTCTCCTCTTCTGAGAACTCAAATGTATTACATACTTTTATGGCCTCTTCCCCCACCACGTGAAGAAATGTAGCACACTGCACCGTCTCAGACTTCTCTGCTACTCCGCTAGCTAGCGAGAAAAGTTCAAACCTCTGTATCCAGTTCTTCCAATTTTTCGAGAGATTTCCTTGCAGAATAAACAGCGGTGGTGGCTGTAACTGTGCCATCCTCTTTTTCTGCGTTTATATCAGTTTTATTCTGACACCATGTTCTGTTCTTTAGACAGACAGACGAACACGAGCCCCTGCGCCATCACATAACTTTTTATTCAACTGACTTCAGTAACAAAGCATACATACGTGACTCTGGATGTCATTAAATCAGATGACCACTAGATGTCCTCATAACCTCATATATGTATAACATACACAATATGTTGCTAACTAGGCTTAAAACCTTCAAATTGGCTATTGGGCTTCCCATTAAAAAAAAAAACCCACCTTGATCCTAGAGAATTAATTAATTATAGACTGATCTTAAATCTCCCTTTTCTATCAAAAATACGAGAAAAGGCAGTATCCTGTCAGGTATGTTCCTTCTTAGATAGAAATGGTATTTGTGAAGATTTCCAGTCAAGATTTAGACCGTATCATAGCACTGAGACGGCTCTCATCAGAGTTACAAAGGACCTGCTCTTATCATCTGATCGTGGTTGTATTTCTCTATTAGTGCTACTGGATCTCAGCGCTGCATTTGACACTATCAACCACAACATTCTTTTGAGTAGACTACAATATTATGTTGGCATTAGTGGAATTGCATTGTCATGGTTCAGATCTTACTTATCTGACCCCCTTCAATTCGTAGCAGTGAAAGACGAGATATCAAATCGATCACAAGTGTGGTATGGAGTACCACAAGGCTCAGTATTAGGACCATTGATTTTCACACTTTACATATTACCCTTGGGAGATATCATCGAGAAACATGCTGTTAGCTTTCATTGTTATGCTGATGACACTCAACTCCATGTTTCTTTGCGGCCTGTCAAAACATACCAATTTGCAAAACTAACGGGATGCATAGTTGATATATATAAAAAAAACTGGATAACTAGAAATGTCCTGCGGCTAACATTTACATGCAAAACAAAGGGTTGCATGTAATAACCTAAAACACTGTCTAGCACTTGATGGCTGCTCTGTTTATTCTTCATCATCAGTTAGGAACCTAGGTCAGCTATTTGATAGCAATCTTTCCTTTGAAAACCATGTCTCCAGCATTTGTAAATCCTTTCCCTATCTAGCACCCAAAGTCTAAAACAATCTACCTAGCGTTGTTCAGGAGGCAGACACACTCTGTCAGTTTAAATCTATATTAAAGATGGTGGATCAGCACCTAGAGATGACTTCTACAGATCTGCTGTGAAGACCTCATCACCTTGATGACCATCGGCACAAGACCACAGAAACCAGACAAGTTATCTGCACAATCTGACCTGTGTTGCAGCCTGGAATTAAACCACAACATGCTGGTTTCATCTGACCAGAGGAGAACTGCCCAACCGACTGTGCCTGGTTTCTCCCAAGGTTTTTTCTTTCTTGACTTAACACCTTGTATCACTCAGCCCAGGGGGCTGGGTTACTAAAATTGAAATGGTGTCTGACTTTTCTGTGTGAGAGTTAAAATGTGTTAAATGAATGACATAAAACAGAAATATGGTTAATAAGATTGGTGTATTTACAGCTTCACAATGAAAGACTTTAAAACAACACAATAAAACCAGGTAGACTCAGTCTGTTAAAAGAATTCAGGAAGTTTGTCCATACCCTAAAAACAGTCCAAGAATCACCGTGTGTTGTTGAATCCCAATGTGAGTGTCCAGCAGTGTATATACAATCCAATCTGAGTGAAATCCAAGTGGCTGCAAGTGTCTGGAAAGGTAAGTCCAATAACAGTAACTCCACAGTCCGGGTGTGAATGGAAGCTGTTAATGGCCTCTCTCATTGTCTGCCATGCTGCTCTTTTTATAGTGCTCCTGCTTCACTGATCACCTGACAAGCCAACCATACAGTTCTTGAAGACATATACACACACTAAAACAGATAAGAGGCATAAAATTGAAGAAAGAACACGTAAACCAATTAAAACTCTATAATCAGGGGTGCACATAAGTGGTCCGCAGGTCTGTATGCGTGACCAAAATAAAAAATGTGCTCTATAAATAAGTTTTGACAGCATATTTGTGTACTGACATGGTTGACAGCTGTTAATACACAATTGCCATTTTAGATCAACAATCTGTACTATATAAGATTTCTTTTCAAACGGAAAGCATAAACATAGGCTATCCCATGCCGTTTTCGAAGCACAATGCAAAACTGTGACATTCATTCACTGATGGTCTTTAATCCGCTGGAGCACTAAATCCGGAAGCGCATATTACTTAAAAAATTAAATGACTTACTTTGAAAATGACAAAAACACTTTTATTTATTTATTCCAAAGCGACTTACAACTGGGGAATACATAAAGCGATTCTTCTTAAAGAGGCAAACAAAGAAAGTAGGGTAACACTTTAGAATACTGTTTCTGACTTACTGCATAACTAATAAGGAATTATTGAAGAACTAACAGGTGATTATTCATTAAGACTTAACTGACTACTGTTAACTCCTAAGGAAGACGTGTTAACTAATCAGTATGTAATATAATTTTTTGATTGTGTTAAGTAACAGTTAGCTAAACAGTGACTAATATATTCTGTCATACCTCCTGAAGAACTACTATTAATTATCTACTAGTTAAGGTTCAAGAAAAAGAACTATGAAATAACTACTACTGAACATTTATACACAAATAGTCACTATAATAATCAGGCTGTGGCCCACAAATCAAGTACTTGAGTAAAAGTACAGATACCCCAATAAAATAATACTCCAGTAAAATTATAAGTAGGCCAATTCATTTTCAAAATTACTTGAGTAAAAGGACAAGTACAAAGTACTACTACAGCAGCAACTTTGTTACAGTCCACTTATTAGCCTATAATGGAAATGAAATATGCATTTTGTTTGCTTCTTACTTTTGATTATAAAATGTTTGTTAAATTAGTTTAAATATGGGCAGTATACATGTTAAAATGGAATAAAATATGCTGTATTAAGAAATGTTCTAATCTGAAATAAAGATCGTAAACAAGTTGTGTTGGTTATTTTACATAGTTTATAATTACTTTTATAGTTTTTTTTTTAGAATGTAAGTTTGATTTGAGTCAAAAATGATGTAGTAATTATTATTTACTAATAGGTTCACTTTAGAATACTGTTTCAGGTTCTATGTAATTCTAGCAGAATTATCTAATAATTATTTATTAATTACTAATGGGTTCCCAATATTTTCACTTTAGAACAGGCCTAATGTTTCAGGTTTCGAAATAAGTCCTGCAGAATTATTTGATAATTCTTTATTACTTACTAATTGGTTACCCGCGTGTTTTCACTTTTCCTCAGGCTTTGCCTTACAAACAGAAATTGAATTAATGGTAATGTGTATATGCTGATGAGGCACATTACAGTACTATATAAAATATTTAAAATTAAGTCGTGGTGGGGTTCCTATTGGAAGCTGATTTCTTACAAAACAATTAACTAGACAGGCAAAACCTCTATAAAATTTATTTCATTTATTAATATTGCATTTTCATACTAGACTACTACTACTACTTGCTGCTGCTGCTTGCTAATAACATTTATATAAAAGGGTCACAATTCAATGTAATTTTTGTATAACTGTTCATTAGTAGTTACTTTATAGTTATTTATCTTGAACCTTAACTAGTAGATGTTAATAGTAGTTCTTCAAGAGGTATGACAGAATACATTACTGATTAACTAACTGTTACTTAACACAATCGTGGATTGTATTACATACTGATTAATTAACATATCTTCCTTAGTAGTTAACAGTAGTGAGTTTCTTACAAAAAATTACCTGTTACAGTGTTTGTATTTAATACTAAACAGTATTCTAAAGTGTTACCGAAAGTAGTAGTAAATATTAGCATTTTATTTTTAAGTTTACTATAAAATAATTGTGTTTGTATTTAATACTACTTGTACTGCTGCTGCTACCTAAGATTTTTATGATAGGGTCACAATTCATTAATTTTAGTTTAACTGTTTTATAAGTAGTTAACTAAATCAATGAGTGCAATAATATTATAACTATTATGACCTTAACTAATAGTTTATTTAATAGTAGGGTCACGCTTCAGGAGGTCATATAATTAGAATACATTAAAAAGTTTATTTATTAACTAACTGTTACTTAACACAATCATGGAATTATATTACATACTGATTACACACAGACTATCTATTTCTTAGTAGTTAACAGTAGTGAGTTAAGTGTTACTGAAAAAATCCCCTGTTCAGTTCTTCAATAATTCCTTATTAGTTATGTAGTAAGTAAGAAACCGTATTCTAAAGTGTTACCGAAAAACACCTAGTAGTTTAAATATCTAGCATTTAGTTTTTAGTTTACTATAAAATAATTGTGTTTGTATTGTCCATACTAGGCCTACCTTTTATTTTTTATGATATTTTGCAGATTATTATTTCTGTTTATTATTTTAATAAATAAAAAAAACTAAAGAATAAAGTGCAATAATATTATAACTATTATGATTTTTTTAACAAAGTTTATTTAAAAATGTAATTTTCACAAAGAGTGGACTGCAGCTACAGGAGTCAGGCTCAAGATAATTAGAATATCATCAAAGCTGTTGATTTTGTGTCATTTCACTCAATTATTTTCAAAAAGTGAACTTGTATACTATGTTCAAAGTCATTACACACAGATGAAAGTAAATTTCAAATGTTTATTTCTTTTAATTTTGATGAAGATAACTGACAACTAACGGAAAAAAGTTTCCACAAGTGATGGTTTGGTGTGCCAGTCATCTCAGAAAATTTGGTCCACTGTGTTTTCTGAGGTCCAAGGTTCAATATTGAAGACACCTGGTGCCACACTTCTAATCAGCTAATTAACTCAAACACACACTGCAAAGCCTTTAAATCGTCTCTCAGTCTTAGTTCTGTAGGCTACCCCACAAAAATCATGGGGTATTGTGAAGAGGAAGATGACTTGCCAGTTGTCCAAGAAGCAGAAACCATTGACACAAAAGGCCATTGCAAAAGACCTGGCTGTTCACAGAGATCGACTGTGCCAAGCCGCATTAAGTAGAGAAAAGGCGAAGGGAAGGAAAAGATGTCATAGAAAAAAGTGTACAAGCAATAGGGATAACCGCACCCTGGAGAGGATTGTGAAACAAAACCCTATTCAAAAAACTGGGGGGGATTTCACAAAGATGTCAGTTAAATCATCAAAATTAAAAGAAATAAAACATTTGAAATATATCAGTCTGTGTGTAATGAATGAATATAATATACAAGTTTCACTTTTTGAATGGAATTAGAGAAATAAATCAACTTTTTGATGATATTCTAATTATATGACCAGCACCTGTATATGCAGTGTGAGGACCAAACCAAATCTCCAGGTTCTCTTATGAGAACCAGGCTGAAAAAATGATGTGCACCTCTGTCTATAATACATAAAATCACTGTAACAAATAGAGCAGTTAAAACATGTCCCTTGTGTGACAGTGTCACAACCTGATAATGCTGGATCACTAGATCGCCAATCATTTATGAACAAAAACAAAGTGTCTGAAACTCGCTCTTAATAAACATGCTCCTCACCAGCGTTAATGTATGCTATGTACTTTTTGTAATCCATGTCACTTATTTTTTGTACTTTTGTACATACTACAGCTGTATGTTATCAAATTTGTCAGTCTTATCTTAAATGTTACATGATATCATATTAACTTGTACCTTACGAACCATGTCTAGGAAATCTGCAAAAATATCTGGATTAAATGAACTATACTAGATTATATGATAATACAATACATGTATGAGGCATTAATTGACCAATCAAAACAACCAAAATAATATCAGGAATGTATGAGGCATTAATTCACCAATCAAAAGATCCAAAATATTAAATAATTAAAAAAAAAAAAAAGTTGACTAATGTCTATTACAAGAAACTGACCTACTAGAATCTGAACACAAGAAACGACAAACTTCACAATTCTCTCATATTTTCTCTTCATCTTATAGGTCAAAAAAAAAAGAGGAGTAGCTATCCTCATATGAAAGAAGCTAACATTTACCATCAATAAAATAATAACTGGAAGGCAGATATATTATCATTAATTCTGCAATTAACAGTAAAGATATCACTATTGCCAATATATATGGACCAGACATGGAGGATAAAAACTTCTTTCACACTTCTTGATATTATCAGAGTTCTCACAATCAGATGTGATCATAGGGGAAAACTTCAACACAGTTATTAATTCAATATTAGACAAATCTAATGCTCCGAATCAGATGAAAACCTGGTGCTCAGCAGAATTTATAAAACAGTATATGATAGACAAAATAGCTGGAAACAAAAAACAAAACAAACACAACAACAAGAACCCATTATCATTTCAGATAATGTCCCAATTACCCTCACTCTTAATCACAATGGAAACATGAAAACCACACACAGATGGCTAACCCATCAATACTCCAAGACCAAGAACTGAACGATTATTTTAAGAGAGAGTGGGCATCCTTCATTGACATAAAAAACACCCCTGACCTATCGGCGACAACATTATGGGAACAGAAAAGTCAGTAATGAGAGGGAAGATTATATCATAGTCCACATAATAAGGGGAAAAAATGGAAAAATACTACACCACATGTATTCACAAAACCAATGTCAACACATTTTAAATGAGATAAATCAAACAAAGAGTCATTTTGAAGAAACTATAAATAAAAAATTATAATTTCAAAAAGAACCTTTATGATTCATGCATTTTAAACCTAATGACAAATCAGGAAAGTATCTATAGCCAATCTGCTGAAACGTAACAAGGAAAAAAATACTTACACCTATAATTAAGAATGAGAGCAAAACTATTCATACCCCACAAGGTATAAACATAACATTTCAGAAATTTTACAAAAATCTGTACAATATTGATAAAGTTCGTAATGATAAATAGAACAGTCAATTTTTCCATAACATAACATAACGTTAACAAATGAACAGCACTATTTACACTACCAAACAATAAAGCACCAGGTTTAGATGGGTTCACCACAGAATTTTGCAAACATTTTTGGTCAACCATTTCACCACAGTGTTTAGATATGACAGCAGAAATTAAAAATAGTTCATCAGCCACTGAACACAGCACTTACTGGAACCAAATAAAGATCCTTCAGTATGCACGAGTTACAGACCGGTATCCCTTATCAACACTGACATCCAAATCATTAGCAAAGCTATACGTTTAGAAACAGTCATTTCAAATCTTATTTATCCAGATCCAACTGCCTTTATTAAAGGACACCACTTGTCATATAACATACATTCAATATCATGAATATCAGCAAACCACAAAACAACAAAATTATAGTATTATTAGATGCAGAAAAAGCATTTGACAAAGTCAACTGGAACTTTCTTTTTGCCACGCTAGGAAAATGTAGTTCTGGGGAATCATTCATCCACTGGATTAAAAGATTCTACAGTAACCCAGGGCTTCAGTTATCACTGATGACATTATTATTTTAGCATCATTTCAGTTGATACGAGGGACCAGGCAAGCATGGCCACGCTCTCCACTCCTATTTGCATTATTCATAGAGCTGCAATAAGAAAAAATGATAACAACATTGGCTTCTCAATACATAAAGCATCCATAAAATTTCACTAAATGCAGACGAAATTTTACTGTACCAACAAAAATTTAGAAAAGTCACTTTGTTATCAATCTCATTAATTATTATTCTAAAATATCAGATTATACAATAAATTGGTCCAAGTCTACAATTCTACCAATAAATAAACAGTGTAAAGTGTATAGAACATCTGCATATCCCATTTAGAATAGGCAATATCACATATTTAGAAATAAATATCTTATTTAATCTTAATTTTATCTCACTACACAAATCCACAGAGAATGACTTAAAACACTGGATGAACCTGCCAAAGAATCTCTATAATAAAAGTGACCGTGATATTACCAAAAAATAAATCTATTTACAATGATTCCTATTCAGCCAACTAAGAAACGGTTCAACACATTAAATAGCAAGATAAATAATTTCTATTGGAAGAATAAAATACCTTAACAACTACAGTATCTCTGACAATGGATAAACCTCAAAATAGTCAATAACCCATGATTAAATTCAGTATCTCAAAGGATGGATAAAAAACATACATACAAAAAAAAATACCATGCTCAAAAGCAAGAAAAATAAAAAAAAAAACCATAACCCAACAACCACACATTCACTCTTTCCATAATAAAATTAATAAAATAAATCATAATCCAATAACGGCACATTCACTCTTTCCTGTTTGGCATAATCCAGATTTGACCATTAACAGATCTCCACTTATTCATGAAAAATTGAAACATTTACATCATCTCTTTGTGGATAACCATCTCATAGATTTTTCAGAATTGATACAAAAATATAATTTAGAAAGAGTTTCAGTATCAGTTTTACCTACAAATACCAAATACAATAAATATCGGCAAAATTACCAAAAAAAAAAATAAAAAAAAACATTAAAACAATGGGAAAAAAACCTTAAAAATATATTAAGTAATCAAACAACCTTAATTTTTTGGGAAAAAGTCTGTTTAAATAGATTTAGTAATACACAATTTACCTACTCAAACAAACAATCAGTCCACAATATATTGCGTCAATTATTGACAAGTAATTCTGTAAACGAAACAAAAGTTTTGATGACATTCAGTAATTCAAAAAACAAAACAAAAAATTCTATAAAATAAACAAAAGTTTTGATGACATTCCCAATGTATTTTACTATTTTTTTTTTTTTAGAATTCATTGATGGGATATGATACAGTTAAAAATATAAAATATTCATTTAAATATAAAAATAATTAAAATAAAATATTTCATATGGGATAGATGTAGTTATATTACTAACGTGAATGAAACACTATCATGCTTTTGTTATTTTTTTCATTTGATGTATTTATATTTTTATTTGGTTGTGGTAGTGCAACACTTGTGTTATTTCACTGATGCTGTCATTCATTTCAATTCCACATATATCAAAAAAAAAACATTCAAAAAAAATGTCTTTGCCAAGACTAAAAATCTAAGGCACTCTAGAGAACACCCTAGTTTGCCTGTGTCAAGAAATAGCCCTGCAAGAAAAATGTCTTTGCCAAGACTAATAATTTACAGATGAACTGTATTTTTGATCAGTTAAATGCTACATTATTGACACAAGCATCAATTCGTTTCAAAGATGTCTTAGTGATTCCAAACTTTTGAAGAGTTTAATTTCAGCGGCGAGTGTGTAATTTCAACTTTATTCCACAATGTCTGAGTGTCCTACATCATTAATCTCTCTTTCCATTGTCCTGAACTCATTTTGTGCCTTACTTTCTTCAAAGATGATCAGCCTTTCTTCTTCCTTGCTTTTGTCCTTCAAGATTCACACATTCTCATTCTGGGACACTGACAAATGAGGACATTAGCATCAACGGCACATCTTTATCGCCCGTGCCGAACAGTGGGAACAGTTTCTCTGAGAACGCTACAGTAAATGAATACACCTCTGATCCTGTCTTGGCATTATAGAAGACCAGCTGACCCTCCTCACAGTCCAGATAGATGCCGATACGCCGCAAGTGACCCATGACCTTAACCTTAGCGAGAGGTGGCGCGGTCAGAGCGTGTAAATGGTTCCCGCTCCACCACAGCGCGTAGTAACCAATGGCAGGGGTCATGTCAAACAGACCTTTCCTCGGGGCCGACTCTCGCATCACTCCCAGCTTCCAGTCCTTATTTTCACCAACATTTACCTGAAAGTGTGACATTTAGATCTTTAGTGCTAAAAATATAACTTACTCAGATTTTTGTGTGCATTAATGTCTAAAGCATTCAACCTCCCAGTAGTGTCTTCCAGATTGGTAGCCGTCTTTGGCGAGCACACAGGACCAAACATCAAAGCGCTGCGAGCTGTTCCTGTAGAACTGCAGCTTCTCGCCGCGTTTCATCTGTTTGCGGTCGTCTGAGAGGATGAGGAATGGGTACGCTGTAGTTGGATTCAGCGTTACGTCCTCTGAAATTAAATAGATATTTCAGCAGCTCATGAATTTCAAAGAATTATACAGAAGTTTCAGTTGAATTGAAAAAAGAATCAAGGCGTGACTTTGCTTGACATGCACATAATATACAGTATATTACAAAAAATGAGGCTATGAAGGCAAAATAAAGAAATGATACAGGAGTCAAGAATACTTACCAAGATAGCTTTTAACCTTTTTGTGGCCTAAAAAAAAGAAAGAAAATATTCTATATTAAAGGGCCGATCTAAATCACAGATTGGATGCCAGAAGGTAATAAAACATCATCTGTTGAGCTGCTTTACAGTTCAAACTGAACTTGTTTCATAATTGACACTGTTCCTTGTTTATTACTGCAAAGCTGCTTTGAAACAATCTGTATTGTGCTATTTTAGTTTCAGTCATCACAACCCAGAATAGCTTACCATGGTGATGGTTATGACAGTGATAATGTGTTTGGTCTTGGTGGAATAGATCTGAAAGAACAGAGTCTTGCGACTGTGAATACACTGCTCCGGCGGCAGGACACTTTAACTAGAGGACTATCCCTCCGGATGAGAGGGGCAATTACACTGGTATGATTTACTTTTAACTAAACAGTAAAATGATCCCTGCTATTATGTCATTAGTGTGCAAAAATGTATTTATCTACTGTATCTAAGTAAGTTAAAATGTAGCAGCATAGCAAAAAGAGGCAGTCCAAACTATACACTAGGGCAGGGATCCTCAAATCTGGACCTCAAGATCCACATTCCTGCAGAGTTTGGCTCTAACCTTAATCAAACACACCTGAGCATGCTAATCAATGCCAATCAATGTCTTTGGGATCATTAGAAAATCACAGGCAGGTGACTTTGAGCAGGGTTGGTGCTAAACTCTGCAGTGCATTGGACCTCCAGGGCCAGATTTGAGGAAGGGAGCACTAGGGGTTGCACGACTACTCATTTTTGCTAGTCAGTTACTGGTTCGAAATGAAAACATTTTCTGAATTAGTTAAGTTCAGCATGTGTTGAATGAGTTGTGCATCCAAGAACGTGCTGTCATTCTGTGGATCAAAAGCTGAAAGAGCTTCAATTAACTTGCTGTATCTTTGTCCAAAGCACTCAGACATTTCTGCAAGCACCACATGCAAAGCACTGTAGCATAACCGTCAAAGCTCCACTTGTCCAGTGCTCTCATCCAACACTTATTCTTGAAAGCCTTTGTTAATGGTGAGATTTTGTTTGGAAGTTCTTAGCCATCTCAACACATCCATAATAATCACAAATCACAGCACACTCTTGCAAGGCATTCTGAAGCATGTGTAAATAATTTGACAGATAAGTCACTCCTTGCATAATTTGCTCCTTTCACAAAGTATGGATTGCGTCGTTCAAGTCAAGAAGTCATCTGCGCTTTTAAACAAAAAAGATTGCGTCACAGCACAGCATTACATCTAATGCAAAGGCAGTTCATCATTTCTCATCATGCAGCTCAGTGTATCTGTGCACTCATCAACGATGCAAATTTTGTTCCCCAGCATGGCTAGCATGTCCATGGAAGTATATTATCCTGTTTATGTCACGCGCATGGCTAGCATGTCCATGGAAGTCTATTATCCTGTTTATGTTAGGCTCCATTGCCTGAGTCAGGTGCCTTGTATCACCATCACTACCCTTAATTGCTAGCGCTTGCCATTTCTCATCAGCACAGTGCTGTGATATACTGTATGGTTCACATATTCTCAACTACTCAGTTATGTTCACATCATCAAAAGAAAATCATAACTGTGTTGCAGCCTGGAATCAAACACACCCCTCTGGCACAACAAAACAGGCCCCACGACTGAGTCTGGTTTCTCCAAAGGTTTTTTCTCCATTTCTGTCACTGATGGAGTTTTGTTTCCTTGCCACTGTTGCCTTTGGCTTGCTTAGTTGGGGAACCGACTTTACCTGAAAAGTTTACTCTTTACTATTGTCCCCTTTTTTAGAGCTGCTTTACAGCAGAATTGAATTGTATGCATTATTGAAACATTATTCCTTTTTAACACTGTAAAGCTGTTTTGACAATTTGTATTGCAAAAAGAGCTATATAAATAAAGGATATTTTACTAGACATAACCCTGTGCATGTACTCTACCATCTAGTAAAGCTGTGACAGTTAAATGCATGAACTGTCTAACATTCCACACTTCATTTTTCAGTTAATCAACTGCATCTTCAAGATATTTGAAGTCCACTTAAAATAAAAAAGTACATAACTGGGACACACCTCTGGTTCCCTCATAGGAACTTTGCTGTGCTACCAATTATTGCTGCAGGAAAGAGTTGACTGTAGACATAATTAATACTAAAGAACCTAAGAATCTGTTTGATAATATCTCTATAAGCGTGTAGATGAAAGGGAAAGGGAAATGCACATGAAAAAGCACTCAACCTGACACTCCTACAACCTCAAAATCCAACATCTAACAAAAATGTCTGCTGCTTGAGCTTTTTTAAAAGAAAGACACTGAAAAAAATGTATAGATAAATAAAAAAATATACATACCTGTTTTTAATTTCCGTAGATCTGTAAAACATAAAATGAAAGATTTTGGAGAAAGCTCATTAATGTTCCTACTAGAAGTGGTACAGATGTCAGTGTGGGTTCAGGTGTTTTTCTTTACCTTTCAGTGACCACTCCTTCCTCCTCATTGATCGAACACTCATCATACTCTCACTCTCTGCTAATGATGACACTGCCATAGAAATCACACGCATACAAAGTCACTCTTATAAGGTTCTCTTCATAAGTGACTTTCTGTTACACATGCATTCTGTGGAAACACTTTAAAATACTCTTCCATCATTAATGAATAACTATGCAGTAGTAACTACAATGGACTACAAGAAATGTCTTGGTTACGTATGTAACCCTCGTTACCTGAAGGAGGGAACTGAGAAGTCACGTCGTGACTGACGAATTGGGATCCCACTTCGAGAGATCAATCTACTTCGAGTGTAAACTAATCCAGCCAAAAGACATTGGCATGCGATGATTGCATTCCAGCTGATCACAGCGTGAGCATAAAAAGGCAGCCGGTGCAACGCATACAAGGTTTACGCTGAGGGGCCGAGACGGGGACCCGGCCGCTCAGCGGTGGTACAGCAGCTGTGGTGACATGATGTCTCTGTTCCCTCCTTCAGGGAACGAGGGCTATATACATAACTAAAACGTTTCCTTTCAGTCGGTCACTATGAGTCACATCGTGACTGACGAATTGGGATCTCTACCAAAGCGCCATGGATGCTGCCCCTTCCAGTGTCCCTTTTTGGTGTAGGCTGGGGCTCACAACAAGAAGACCAGTCACACGAAGGCTACAGAATCTAGCAAATGTGTTGGGGGTTGCCCAGCCCACAGCTCTACAAATATCTGTTAGCGAGGCACCACGAGCCAGCGCCCAGGAGAATGCAACACTTCTAGTAGAGTGAGCTCGCAACCTAAGCGGGCAGGGCACACCCTGTGCCTGATAAGCCAGGGTGATGGCATCCACAATCCAGTGGGCCATCCTCTGCTTAGAGACGGCCTTCCCCTTCTGCCGGCCTCCGTAAAAGACAAAGAGTTGGTCTGAGGTACTAAGGATTTGTGTATGTTCTACGTAGCATATCAAGGCTCAGACAGGACAAAGCAAAGCTAGGGCTGGTTCTGCCTCTTCTGAGGGCAGCGCTTGGAGGCTCACACCCTGATCCCGTAAGAGGGAGTAGTGGGAACCTTGGGCACATGGCAGGGCCAGGGCCTCAGGATTACCTGGGTGTCAGCCAGCCCAAACTCTAGGCATGAATCGTCGACCAAAAATACATGCAGGTCCCCTACCCTCTTGATGGAGGCCAGTGCAAGCAGAGTTTTCATTGACAGAAGCTTCAGCTCAACTGACTGCAAAGGCTTAAATAGGCCCTGCTGTAGTGTTTTGAACACCAGAGACAGGTCCCAAGAGGGTATGGAGGGGTGCTGGGGAGGATTTAACCTTCTCTACTGTGAGGTCAGTAGCGGTTCGGACCACCTACAAAAATTCCTCACAGTGCCTTGGCCTGATAAAACCGAAGTAAAGCCATAGCAGTGCTCTGGCAGTATAAACCGGCAGCAAAGTCTCAGCGGTCTTAGGACATCTTAGAACATCAACTGTCAAGGGTGGTGAGGGAGGAGGAACCAGCAGGCCGGTTTCTGGCAGTAAAAGGTGCCATCCATGACCTGGTGAGCTCCTCATGCACCTTCGGGAAGAAAGGCACTGGGGCGGGGCGCTGAGAACTCAGAGAAACTTATCATCCAACCTCGAGGGCTTGGGATGCGGTGGAGGTTCCCACTCGAGTCCTACACTCTTGGTGGCCCAGGAATCCCAGGGGGAGAGCCTGGCCCACAGCTCAGAGATGGTCATCTACCCCAGAGGGTGGCAGCGCAAGCGCAGCTGAATCTTCCTCTCCAGAGAGCTCTCCCTCCGATGAAGAGGGCCCAGCACAGTCGTCAGAAGGAGCACCGAAAGATACCGCTGGTACGCTCTTTGAAGAGGGCCCAGCACAGTCCTTTGGCAGCTCGACTGGTTCTGAAGCGCTAGAGGAGTGGTGGGCCCCCGAGGATTGGTTCCCTGAGGGGTTTGCCACCACTTTAAACCCTCAGACCCCCCGTGCTACTGCGTGAAGTAGTCCTTGCCTGGCCTGCTATGGGAACATGACTCATCCACGAATGACAACCCAGAGCCTGGCCCACAGCTCAGAGATGGTCATCTTCCTGCTATGGGAACATGACTCATCCACGAATGACACTTCAGCGTGTTTAATGCCCAGACACGTGAAGCAGCGATCATGACCATCACCTCCCACCAGGTAACGACCGCATCCAGAAACACAAGGGTGAAACAGAATCTTTAAAAAGATAATCCATCATCTTTACAAAGACACACCCGTGTACTCTTTTAGAGAAATAGGCTATTTCAGGGAAATGCTCTTTTACAGGTGGTAGTGCAGCCTGAAGTGTGCAACCCACTCGACACAGGAACAACCACGGCTGAAGCGCCAATTGCCAACACAAAAAGCTCCCTAGAGCGTGCTGAACTCGTCGTCACGATGAAGATACTGGATGGAGCAAAACGATATTGTCACTTGGCTCAGAAGCGATAAGCTGGTGTGCATTGCACCAGCTGCCTTTTTATGCTCACACTGTGATCAGTGGCAACTGGATGCAGTCATTGCATGCCAATGTCCATTGGCTTGTTAAGTTTTCACTCAAAGTAGATTGGTCTCTCGAAGCGAGATCCCAATTCATCGGTCATGACGTGATTCGTAGTGACCGACTGAATGGGAACTCTGATTAAAGCATAGGTAAGTTAAAGCAATGCAGTAGTTCACTATTAGCTAATCAATAACTACTATTCTTTCATGCCTCCCAAAGAAATAATGTGAAAATGCATAATTCAAAAATGCAGGTCATGGTATGAATCACTCAAACATACTATCAAATCCTTCAGAAGCAATTAGTAATTATTTGTAACAGTATTCTAAATGACTTGAAGGCACAATACATAATTTTCATCACTAGAGGCCGCATATTCAAAACAAACAAAGAAACAAAGGCGTAGTTTGATGACGCCGTGACTGAGTGTGGAATCATGGGAGTTGTCGTCTGCATCCCCACAGCCGGTGCAATCAGATGGGACTCATGTTCATGGATGAGCTAATGATTTATTAACATAGTAGAATGAAGAAGGGTGAGGCTGAAAGCCGTCGAAGTGAAATGAGGACACTGAACGAGCGCGACACACAGCTCAAAAACAGCAGAGCTTTTATCATACTAGATACATTTGAAAGTTCTGTTATAATGCTACTGTGTGCAGTCGTCACCTGTCTATTAAAATGCAACATCTTAAAGCGTCTTTGTTGTTTCCATGTTTTCTGCACAATGGAAATCTTATGACTGGCACACACGGTGAACTATGCACAGGTCGTGTCACTAGTGAAAATTGCTTATTTCTCTGGATTTAAACAAAACATTTGGGATAATGTAAGTACACAAGTAAGCAAAATATATAACACTGTTCTAGTGGTTTTTGGATATTTTAATAAAAAAATCTTGTGCCTTTAAGTCATTGTTAGCTTTTAAGGGTTTGTAAGGTTCTGGATCGTAATTCCTTCTAATGGATTTAGTAACACTTGAGTCCAATTATTAACAGTTTACCTAAATCACAAAGCTGCCATTACATATTGATTATGTAAGAGGTTAAATGTTAATTATAGTAGCAGTTATAATCTTAATTTATCCTGCATTAGTTTTTGATTAGTGTCACATTAATTATGAAACTGTGTATAGTTTCTTAGCAGTTCTCTGGGTGGCATGAAAAATACCTAATAGTGAACTACTGCATTCAACTGAGTGCTATTACTTACTAATCTGTTAATCAGAGTTTCTTGTTAGTTAACTGTAGTTAATATTGTGTTACTCATTTGTTCTTGTGTAGTTATTTATTAATGCCAGAACAGTATTCCACAGAGTTTGTCATTCTGTTCCTTAGCACTAAATGCAATGTTATGCAACTAATGCTGTGTTACTAAATTTATCACACAGCAGTTTCTCACCAGAGTGTCGGTAATGCACTTCCCCAAAGCGTATGTCATCCAGTTTTTCCCGGATCTCTCCTAAAGCTGCTTTGACGTCCCCAAGTGAGAAGCGTAGGGTCAGCTCATCCACCTCATGCATATCCATATCTGAGTCCTGCAAGGGACTGTTGGCTTCCTCAAAACTCTGTCATCATAAAAAGATGATCATATTCAAAAGAATCTGGTGGAATTGAACATGATGAAGATAAAACACTGTGTGTATGCCTTATGCTGAGGTATACTGAAAAAACAGAGTGTAGTAATGAGACTTGAGCGAGTATCTGCTTTATGAGGGATTCTGCCCCTCATCCACAATCTGTGGTTTCTGCAGATCTTTCTATGCACAAATTCACTTGCCTCTCATTCGTCCACCTTTCTGCCTTAATTATTCCGAGAATAGTTGCACCACATACACTTCAAAATGGTCAAGTAAAATAAAAAGTGCTTTAGTGTAGTGTGATAATTTTATAACTTGTGAAGCCAACTGTGGTTTCGGACATGTCCTGTGTCCTGTGAATCATTTCTAGTGCCCTCATGTTCTTCTTGTCTCTTGTTGATATTTGTAACCCTTTGTGGTGAGTTTTTTCCCCCAAGTCTAGTCTAGTCCACTATTGTCAAGTCATTGTACTGTTTCTTTGTTTTGATGTGTTCTTAATAATCTGCACTTGGGCTGAACTGCAACTTGCCTCCAGTGGATATTCATTAAAGCGTACTGATGAGTTCCAGTCTTCTTTAGTCATCAACTAAATCATTACACAATTAGAAGCTGTTTTTTTTTTTTTTTTTTTACTTGCTTTCCAACACTTTGTGGCCTAGTATATACAAAGTGTAGTACTTAATGTAGTAGTAGTGTATGGCACAGTGTCCTTACTAAGGAGTCTGTCATCAAAAATGATGGTGGACATCAGTGCTTGAAGTGGGCCAGTATGCACTGGTACACAGTACCGGCACTTCTGACATGTTGCTGGTACTGAGTAAAGGCATCAGTGTCTGGGTGATTAGAAATGACACTATAAAGCACACTACCCAGGACGTCATTTGAAGCCAGCAAACTTCTGTAAAGTTCAAGGATCCAGTATAGGAATGCATTAGTAATATGTAATAAGTTCAAAACTGCGCTAATGCAGAAAAACATGGACGATTTCATCAGAGATGGCGGAGAGAATAGTGACTCGTGTGCAGATGGCTTAAAAGCACAAGTGTTATAATGAATGCCGGCTGAATCTCAGTTACAAATCTCATTTCGTTTTACATAAAAATATCCTACAGTTCAACTTAGAAGTAATGCCATTACTGTAAAGTAATACAGTTTTGTTTATATTGTATTTGGGATGCACTGTCATGGTTTCATCTTTCCATCAGGGAAGGAGTAAACAACCTGTCCTCACTGCGAAGTCTTTAAAAACTGAAGCATGTTGAAGTGCCTTGCACGTCACTATTAAGACCTTGCCATTGTTATATAGATGAACTAGGAACGCCATTGCAAAATACCCAAAAATGATAATGTCTCCATCTGCTGTAATGCTGAGTCATCCACATATTCAAAAATCGCACCTAAAGAAGCATTATGTATGTCAGCTTTGACTGTAAAATGCCATTGACTCATAACTAATTGCATCATAATAAAAGATTTATCTTTTGAATGAGCAGTTAAAACCTAAGTTTCTCACATAAAGATATTGTATGGCATCAGGAAATGCATCATGCATCATGCATCATTTGTGTGTGTGTGTGTGTGTGTGTGTGTGTGTATATATATATATATATATGTCCATTTTTGCAGTAAATTACTGTGACTGAATTTTTATCGGCTTGTTCTGTGAGGTTAGAGTTAAAGTGGGTGGGTTTAGGATAGGGGTTATTATAAATGTCACATTAGGTTAGGGGTTAGTATAAATATAACATTTTATGTATGAATACAAATTAAATATGTTATCTGTTTTATTCTACAAATAAACACAGTTGTGGAGACATTTTATCCAGAAACATTATAATCATAAGAGATGCATAAAACAAGCATAGTTTGTGGATGTAGTGACACCCAGTGTCTTAATAGTGACATGCAAGGCACTTGACCATAATTCAGTGTTTGATGCCTTGGGAGTGAGAATAGGTTGCAATAAAAAAATGAAGCAATGGATGTAGTTAAAACAAAACAAAACAAAAAACACAGACTCTGGGGTGTCTGTTGTAAGACTGCATCTGTGTACCTGAAGGAAGCCGATGTGGTCGTCTGAAATAGCCTGTGCCTCTAGTCGACCTCTGCGCTCTCGCAGCTGCGCTAACTTTGTCTCAAGCTGGGTGACAATGCTTTGTCCTCGTCCAATCACAGCCTCTCTCTTCTCCTCGATCCCACCCACCAGCTCGCTGCGGATGCGATCTACCGAGTGTGTGACGTCAGACAGGAGCTGCTCCACCTCGGACAGCTCAGCCTGAGCGTAGCTCTGTGAAAGACATTGTGCATGACAAGCCTGGACTGCAAACATTGTGAGCACCATTCAAATGGACAGTTCAAAACATTTTCGGCATAGATGTTTATTAAAAGAATGATTTTAGCAAAGTTTTTAACTATGTGAAGACAAGTGATTAAACATCACTGTAAAAAAAAAACCATTGTGAAAGTTTTTCACAGTAAATTTTAAAGCTATCTATAGCTTTTCACACTTAGAAGACAATTATACCAATTTTATTCATCTGTGTGCTGCAAACTTCAATGACAATAAAGCTTGACTATAGTTTTAAAATACCTGCAAGGCGTGTAGTTTGCTATTCAGCTCAGTCAGCTGGGCATTTCTTTTGTCAATACATGTCTGGAGGTCCAGTTCTGTTTTTCCCAGGAGTCTCTATGAGGTGAGAAAAAAAAATTAAGTCTCTTAGATCTAAAATCTCTCTTCCTCTCAGTCTTTTGTGAATGACTTAATATCATCCATATATCATAAAGTCCACACCATGTCTCTATGATGTTCTGCTGCTGAAATACAGCTGTGGCCCTGAAAGGCCTCAATGGGTGCTGTGATATGGCTGGGTAATTTTTCTATATGGTTGCTAGGCCTCTCTTTATTGTCACGGCAGTCAAAAGAGTAAGAACAGCACCCTTCTGCTAATTCTCTCCTCCAATCCACATATATCCCACCAACAATTCATTCACCCTAAATGCATGATTGATCGCCTTCTGCTAATTCTCGCCTGCACGCTAGGTGGAGCTGACCAACAATGCATTTTTCCTCAGTTGTGTATCTGTATATGGAGTTAACAGGCTCAGTCGAGGTGCATCGGTGCTGCACAGATCGATTGGCGTATGACATCAAATACTGCGAGAGCGATTCAAAAGCTTTAAGAGTTGCTCTCGTGGTACTTCGATGTCAAACCCGGTTCAGTCTGCGCAGTGGCGATGCATATAAAGCAAGCCTAACATCGTCGCTGTTCAGTATACAGCATTAAATTAAGATAAAGTTCGGTTCTACACCAGAAACACAAACTATCTATAATGCTTACAAGAATACATCATAATATATAATTAGAGATACAATTAGCATCAAGCTACACTTGAAAATCTATGATTATTAATGTATTTGTTTAAAACCCACTTTAAACCGAGTCGAGTGCTTGTAATAACTTCTGATTTTGAACTTCCGCTTTTGATTCTGATTCTATAATAGGCAGACATGCACTCTTTGTATGTTTTGAATGCTAAACCTGTTTATCATTTCTTATAAGCATCCTTTTTTGTTATTAATCTGAATAATCACACCTGGTGTGAATAGCCCCATAGTGATCTGTTTTTGATTTTGATTCTAAAGCATCATCGCGCTGAACTTTCGCGCCAAATTTTTGAGTTGGTTACTCTCCCCAATCCCTTGTCAGTGTCTATGAAAATTGTTTCACCTTTTTTTCCTCCAAATACTGTTCACTTGATTACTTATACAGAATCATAGCTGAATGGTGTGTGATAAGTAAGGTGCCAAAGTTTTGTCCAGATGAAGAATATGAGATAATAACAGTGATGCTTTGCTACGGCAACATTCTTTTGAGTAGACTACAAAATTATGTTGGCATTAGTGGAATTACATTAGCATGGTTCAAATCTTGACCATCATCAATTCGTAGCAGTGAATGAAGAGGTATCATATCATTCACAAGTGCAGTATGGAGTACCGCAAGGCTCAGTGCTAGGGCCGTTACTCTTCACGCTTTACATGTTACCCTTGGGAGATATCATCAGGAAACACGGTGTTAGCTTTCACTGTTATGCTGATGATACTCAGCTTTATAAATCTATTCTATACAAGAAACATCTCAAAGTTAGATTATTGTAATGCTCTATTGGGTGGTTGTTCTGCACGCTTAGTAAACAAACTCCAGTTAGTCCAAAATGCAGCAGCAAGAGTTCTTACTAGAACCAGGAAGTATGATCATATTAGCCCGGTCCTGTCAACACTGCACTGGCTCCCTATCAAACATCGTATAGATTTTAAAATCTTGCTTATTACTTATAAAGCCCTGAATGGTTTAGCACCTCAGTATTTGAACGAGCTCTTGTTACATTATAGTCCTCCACGTCCGCTGCCGTTCTCAAAAACTCTGGCAATTTGATAATACCTAGAATATCAAAGTCAACTGCGGGCGGCAGATCCTTCTCCTATTTAGCGCCCAAACTCTGGAATAACCTACCTAACATTGTTCGGGAGGCAGACACACTCTTGCAGTTTAAATCTAGATTAAAGACCCATCTCTTTAACCTGGCTTACACATAACATACTAATACACTTCTAATATCCAAATCCGTTAAAGGATTTTTAGGCTGCATTAATTAGGTAAACCGGAACCCGGAACACTTCCCATAACACCTGATGTACTTGCTACATCATTAGAAGAATGGCATCTACGCTCTTATTAGTCTGTTTCTCTCTTATTCCGAGGTATGTTGTTCAATGAACTGATTTTAGCTGGAAAAGTTGACTGTTTGTTATTGTCCTCTTGCATTATTGACAAACTATTTTCCTGTTTCACACTGTAAAGCTGCTATATTAATAAAGTTAGAGAAAAAAGAAAGAAAGCAAGCTCTACTAAGAAGAAGAAGAACAACAACAAATACAATGATAAAAATAACACTAAGAAAAACAATAGGTGTTTTTAGCACCTTTAGTGCTCTGCTCCTAACTATAGATTAGAAATATTAAAGTGGTAGTTCACTCAAAAATGAAATTCTGTCATCATTTCTTCAACCTCATGTCATTCCAAACCTGTATGAGATTCTTTCTTTTGTTTAACAAATAAAAGTTATTTTTGAAGACATTTTTAACCAAATGTATCCAAACAGTTGATGGTAGCCATTGACTTATATAGTATTTATATATATATTCATATATTTTTATATTTAAATAGGAAATTGAATATTATTCTGTTCATCAGATGAAAGAAACTCATACAGGTTTGGATCAACTTGTGATCTATCCCTTCTTGTCTCTTGGCATTGCAGTTTTGAGCTGCACTGAAAACATATTTCCACATTAGCATTTCCACATTAAAAAGAGAAACTGTTACCTGTTTGCTGGCACGTTCTGTCTGCACTGAGACTGTGGTGTGTGTGCGGTGTTCCTCCAGCACACAGATGGCACAAATACACTTTTGATCTGTCCGACAGTAGACCTCCAGCAGCCGGTGGTGCTCCTGGCAGGTTCGGCCTCGCAGGGCCTCGTGAGGATCCAGCAGCTGATGGGAAGCATAGAACGACGTCTGCTGATGTGGCAGGACGTGAATCTCACAGTATGACGCAGTGCACGTTACACAGGAACTGACAGCTTTCTTTTTCTTGCCACTGCAGACGTCACATAAAATCTGCTCTGCATCAGCTAGCGAAGCTCCATTAATAACCGCTTTTTGCCTTGGCTTCGGTTGAGGTGGCCCATCATAGTGCATCTCTTTATATTTCTGAGCGATATGTGCAAACACACGGTTTATGCTGAGCTCAGGACGCTCCTCAAACACCCGTTTGCACAGTGGGCAGGTGCAGACTGAGCTAGAGGCCCAGTAGCCCCCGATGCAGCCCTGGCAGAAGTTGTGTCCGCATGGCGTGGAGACGGGCTCGCTGAAGAGATCCAGACAGATGGAGCAGGTCAGCTCCTGCTCAGAGAAAAGATCACCGTCCAGCTGGGCCATCTTGTGCTTCTTTGACAGCCTAGAAAACATAACATATCCAAGTATTGAAAAATGACTCTGGGGTAGTTGTTGTCAGCCGGGAGACACAGTTTTCAATGAATTATTATTGATTTAAATGATATAACTCTAATTGACATTAAAATGCTAGAGGTAAAAAACAATCAAAAATTAATTAATTTAAATTCGTAAACATCGTCCATCTTTTCACTGCTTATTTAGAGTGTGTAATTCATCACACCTTAATCAGAGAAAGAGCACTGACTGTACCGTATGGGCTTGAAAACGGGTTTTCATTATGATGAGTGGTATTTGACTCAGTTTATAATAATCTTATATAAATGGTCATGTTTAAAATTTCCTGCAGAACTACATACATGCAGAAATGATATTATTTTGTGTTCGGTTAGCTGTGTCCATCAGCAGTGTGCAGTAGGCATGCGCATTTGAACTATTTCCTTATATTGCTTTGTGGGCAAATTGATGTTAAACATTACAGACATCTGTAGTAACAATCACTTTATAAACAAAGATGTACGCAGAACAACGGGTCAGTTTAGCTCATGGCATGGGCTGTCAGGCATTGCTGTCCTGTGGTGGTCTGGAGAACTAATATGGCTGATTGAGTGACTAGTAGCTTCCCCGCTAATAGTTTAGATGTCCATGAGCACTGCAGGCATAGATATCACACTGTCAATCATGACCAAACACTAGCACTAAACCAGCATAAACCAGCCTGAACCTGCATGGAACGTGTAAGCTGGACTTTTCACTGGGAGGTGCCTGGTTATGAACGCACAATCATGTGGCATTAGATGTGCCGACATATCTCAAAACAAAGGTCGTGTGCACAAACATTGTGTAAAATGCTGTAAATCTGGTTTAACCATGTCTGGTTGAGTTCCTTTACTGAGTATGTTAAATACTATTCCAACATGCAGCGCATAAACTGCATCTAATGTCATTTATAATAACCGTTATCCTCAATGGTCCAGTTTGTTAGAGCATGAAATTATTTATTTAGTATACAATGTCACATAGCAGGTGTTTTATTTATTTATTTATAGTCACTCTGTTTAGAAGTACAGTCAGAGAACAGTGCTGGTAGGTGATGGATCTGATGGAGTGTAGACTCTAAACCAGCAGCGTGACTGCATGAAGAACACTAACAGACAGTCCAACTGTACCTGATAAACCAATAAAACACTCATGAAAGATGCTTAATGAATTGATACTTTAACAATGAAATGGATTTGTGGTGAGAACTGTGATAATGATTTTTGATATCATGGTTATAAACTCTAGTAAGTAACACGGTAACACTTTATAATAACTCTCATTAATAATCATTAACAAACATTATGTAATGCTTAATGGATCATTAGTTCAACATGCCAACATGTTTCGGCCTCTGTGGCCTTCTTCAGGGCAAATTCAAAAAGTGTACAGGGGTCAATTTGATTACTATAAGGGAACACAATTCAGTCTGTTTATATTGCATTGTTTTGATAAATGATTTTTTTTTTTTAATTTCCACCTGTTGATGTATGATTCAAGGAATATTCTGTTTAATGTTACACAATAGTATACTAATATACTGTAAGTGTTGAGGTGATAAAAACATGTTTTGCACCCAAATTACAATGTGTGATATATCCCTGCCAAGCATTTAGCTAAACTTAACTAACCAACTTTTTAAACAAACATTGTTAAAGTAGCTAAAAGTCTACTTGATTTGTAAAGATGTGAAAACAGTGAATTTCGGTCATTTGGAACACTTATTGCATCAAAATGACTGCTCATAAAGGTATCAATGATTAGTAAATGTTTATACACATTTACAATTGATGAATAGTTTCTACTTTAGACTGGGTACTGCAAAAACATTAACAAGTTATTAATAAATAAAGATGTGCTAATAGTAGAAGTCAACACAACAAACTAAGACCAAATATATGACCTTTACAGACTATGATTATAAGCTAATAAATATATAACATGAATAGTTTGTGAAGTGCCTATAAGCTATATTTTCACATTTGTAAATGTAAAAATGATCATTAGCTATTTTAATTTTAATGACATTTGTAAGCATTCAAAAGTACATTAACAAATAAACTTGTAAATATTGTATAATTTCTGTAAAAATCATTTGTATATTTTTAAAATGCATTGAAAGTTTAATGACATTTGTAAACATATATTATCTAACATATTAACATATAATATATTAACTAATTATCTGTTAAGCATTATATAATGTTTGTTAATGATTTATTAATGAAAGTCATTATAAAGTGTTACCAGTAACACCAACCTTCAAGCAAAGCAGTCTTTATTAACAGGACAGATCCCCAGCAGAACATTCACACAGCTCATGTAGCTGACTTACCTCTGGTTTGTTTCAGATGCTTTGTTGAATGCTGAATTATGCCTCTTCCTTTACTGGTGTGCAGTCAGTCTTTTTACCGTGACAGTGCAGGTCTCAGTGTTCATGGTGTCATGTCCAGCTGAGCATGTTTTCCTTTAACACACACAGGGATTGGCCACGGCTCCCAAAAGTAGTCAGGTAAGTCTGACAGGTTAGGCTGGTGCAAATTAGACACAGTGAAAATATGTGAGAGGAGCAGAAGTGTGTCAGAGGAGGACAATCACCCTTGAAACATAGGTAGATGAGACAGTGTCAATCAAAGAAAACCACTGAATAATCAATCAGATTACAGAAGGGTGTCTTTCAGATTCAGATGGTTTCTGAGCAGGGATTCTGTGTGAAGAGAACCTGTAGACCACACACCCAGTATCACCTGAGGCTTAGAGAAGCTGACTTTAACAGTACTTAACTAGTACTTAACTAGCTCAAAGAGACCGTAGTTCTCACAATCTAAAACAACTTTTATCAAGATACAAACAGCACAGTAGCAGAACAGATGTTTGGCCATTTACTGTTAAATGCATCATTATGCAATTTGAAAGACCCACGTCTGGCAGATCAATGTGCTACCTGTTTCTTATCCAACACAGCAGGAAGAACTGTTGGAGAAGTGTAAATAGATTATATATTCAGATATACCAAGATGGTGCATTCATATTACTACAGAAGAGAGGAAGTGCCACACCAAATTTGGCAGAAAAAGTTCTGCATTATAAATAAACATCCCACCTTTAAAATAAACACTATTTGAGAATAAGAAACAACATTCATGCCAGATTGTGTTGCTGGTTTTTGTTGTTGAGGTTTTCAGTATTTTGCCATTCGGATAGTCTTGGCAAATATGGCCGCTGAGTGAACAGACTTTCCTCAAAAGGGAAAGTAAAAAGTACATGTATTCATTAAAAAATGTAGCTGTGGAGAGTGTAAATGTTGCTAATATCACTGATGTTCCATGAGAGTTAAGTGATCAAGCACATTTACTAAAAAACACACCCACTGCCTTCTGCACGGCCATAAAAATAAATGAATAAATAAACAAATAAAACAAATAAATATAATCACGATAAGCAAGTACACCAAATACACAACATAGACACAATAGCCACAATATCATAATTTTCATATGCTATGGTATTAGCCCTGGGTGGACACTATAGGTGGCACAAATGGAAACATTTCACTACACAATAAAGACCACGAGTCATTCTAAATGTACAATTTTATCTATTTCTTTTGAATAAAAATGTTTAATGAAACTGAAAATAAGGGAAATTAAATTAATCAGCAGGTGATGACTGGAAAGCTTCATTTAATCAGGTTTTCTGGACCAAAGGATAACTTCCTTCTTCAGATAAACAACTCTTCCTCCTGTGGAGGTACATTAACATTCAGGAACTGCTGTGTTCTCCCTCGAGCTTGTCATGTGTGGAAGACAGGAACGAGGACAGCATTCCACCGATCAAAGACTGATCCCATCACCACGTGCTTTTGCACTGATCACAGTCCTTCATTCTTGAGTCCCAAGTGTGAACGACCACTCAGACTGACCAAACCGGCTGTGAGAATGATAATGTGCATTTGATCAGATACTGGAACTGGAGTACAAGGTTATGAGATTCATTATGTGAATGCTTGGCTAAAGAGGTGAGTCTTTAATCTAGATTCAAACAGAGAGAGTGCGTCTGAACCCCAAACATTATCAGGAAGGCTATTCCAGCGTTTAGGATCCAAATGAGCTAAACCAGTTAGTAAGTAGCAATATTTTGTAACTGATACGGTACTAAATGTGTGGCCAGTGTAGAGACTGTAAAATAGGGGTAATACGATCATATTTTGTTGAACTGGTAAGGATGAGGAGACACAAATCCATGACCTCAGAAGCCATTCATTTCACTAAACAGTGATTCTACATTTACATTTACATTTAATCATTTAGCAGACGCTTTTATCCACAGCGACTTACAAATGAGGACAACAGAAGCAATCAAAATCAATAAAAAAGAGCAATGATATACAAGTGCTATAACAAGTCTCAGTTAGCTTAATGCTGTACACATAGCAAGGGTTTTTAAAATAATATAATTAATAAAAAGAAAGGATAGAGTAAGCTAGCATTAGAGGTCTATGTGCAAAGGTTTATTAGATTGTATATGTATAAAATGAACTATGTGCATAAGAAACTGCGCTGTTAAACTGAATATGTTTGTATGTTTTACAAAAAAAGATACTGAGAAGAACAATCTCCAGTAAAGTCACTAAAGTTACTGACTGCTTTCTGGAGGTCTTTTCTGGAGTACGCTGTCTGTTAAGCCTTTGCTCAAGCAGTGCAACTGATTAGAACAGAATACATCTTCTAGAAGCACATCTCAGAAGTTTGGCTTGTTCTCTTGCCACTCTCCTTGGCTGAAGTGTTTAGTATTCTTGTAGCCAGTGCTTCCACAAGAAATCAGCAAGAACTTGCCTCCAGAGCTTGTTGTAGCGGTGTTTAAGAGCATACTCACCTTTTTGGTGCGGACAGTGCCTCTAACTTTTGAGTTAGCAGTATGGCAGGCAAGGGTCTGGTGTTCATGATGGCCATGGTTTGCAACATGGGTGTAACTAGGACTGTATGTGGCATCCTTGTGGAATCTGTTGTCAGTGGTGTGTTTAAGCACCGTGCAAATCCCACCGATTTCTACTGAGGGGGCCCTCAGGGACTGCTTGCTTAGGGCCCCCAAAACTCTAAAAACACTTAAACTTAGACAGATTGCTTAATGGTGTACAGACACCTTTATCCTATTTTTATTATTCTCAGGTTATGTAAAGTAAGTTCAATCTGACCTAAGGTTGGCCACACACTTTTAAGGCTGATTTGCACCCTCGAATGATCAGGGGACATCACACGATTCGACGCTTGTCGCAAAATATCTTTTGGCCAAAAACAAAAAGAAATAAAATCCTCTATTGTATGTTCTCATTATGATAATTAAACTGCTCCCGGTCGAGACAGAGCGTCCCTGAATCCAATCGTAAATATCAAACAAACTCTTGATACCGGTGATAACCATTGAGAGCGAGCAAGCGTCACGCACCGGATGATGTATAGCTGAAACCTGGCAGCCACAAACATACTGAGAAACAACACCACCCATATTCTTCATTTCTATTTTGTTTTTCACTGTATAACAGAACATGTGCCAGGAGAGCCAGCTGACAACGTCGATTGTCCTCCATGTGTTTTCTTCCCTAGTCAGGTTTATATCGCTTGAAACGGTCTTAATGTTAGTGGTCTCCCATGGTTTTAAAATTCAAAAAAGACTAGAAAATAATAAACACTAATATGAATCAAATAAGCACGTACTACCTGGGACCTTTAGACTGTAAAAAAAAATTGGATGACGAGTCTCCTGCTCCTTCACTGTAGAAAAGTGAAGCCAAAATGCTGTCATCTTGCGCTGACGATGTTTTTTTGAAGGATATGAATCAGTGATTCGTTTGGAGCCAGAGTCGCAGTCGTGATCGTGAGCTGGAGGTTCAGTAACAAAGTCTCGCCCAAACACCCGCAGACCCAATAACAAGCACACAATCATTAGTATCAAATAACTAAGAGCCAAATTATTAGAAAAATTTAACACTTAAGCCAACGTGATAAGAACGTCCTAAAATAATAGAAACGTAAAATGTAATTCAATTTTTTAGTTTGTGTCACGTCCCATCTGTTTACATGGAGAGGGCGGGGTTTAGATGGTGATGGAGATGTTTGGCTTCACTCTTCAGGACGTGTGCGGCACATTTGCCTGGGACAGAAGACTCCAGTGAGGTCCTCCAGACTGGGAACGCTTTATGTGTTCTCCTCCGAAAACACCTCTCCTCTTGTCTGCATCACTTCTTAACCTACGGCAACATACTTCCTCCATAATACTTATAAAATTGCTCTAATGCAAGTCTTCTTCTCTCCTTTGAGCATGAAGTTGTCTGTAGATGTCAAGAGCTGTGATCTTATCTGCCACAGCTTTGAGATGTAGATGATATCACAGACGTGTCATCACGTCACATTCAGTTTAGGTGGGTAAGAAGATTTGGGTTTTACCATCTAATGATTTCACTACAAATATACCTGCATGTCCGTCTGCTGTCTCAGTTACTCCAGGGTATGTTTTCAAGGTGTATTGCGTTCCATTTTTCTCCTGTCAAAGACTTGTTGCTTTGTTCATCAAGGACAGCTACATGTATTCTGGATCCTATAGCTGCTGTCAGGTGGTGATTGTGTCCCAGGGTGTGATCATCTGACCTTGGCTGACACTACTCTACAAACATCAAAATAGGCTGCAGAGTTATGTTGGCATTTCTACTGTACAGACCGTGACATAGGCTGCAGAGTTATGTTGGCATTTGTGGACAGGCATAGAGCGGGGGAACTATGAAGTCACTTTGTAGGCAAAACCCCGGAAGCGAGTTAGCATTTGAGCACTTCCGGTTCCACTGTCCCAGAGTCAATGGGTTTTTTGAATGGGATTTTGGTTAAATCCCTAAAATAAGGTCCGTGGTTCACACAGGCTCAAGATACTTCCACGTTTTATTCTATGACATAAAACACCATTTATACTTCACTCGTGATTTATTTTAAACTGTTACGTTAAAGACGGTTGCTAACAAGTTGCTAAATGGGACTACAGGCGCTGGTGGAGACATTAAACATCATTACTCCGAACAGTTGATCAATTTACAGTATTTTCCAGTCGTAGTATAATTTGTAATACAATTAATTGTAGAATAACCAATTAATAGTTTCCCACATTTTATATTGTTGGTCGACGATGTATTTTAGTTTTGCCCTGAAATGCATCACAAGTCTTGGGATGGAAGATGCTTGTTTTATCTCTTTCCTGCTGATGCGGAGACTCTGGGTTCGTGAGGTAAACTCATATTACGATTATTCCATGTAAACTCCACATTTACCGGCTTAGTCACGGTGAAAGAGAAACTTAAACAATGCATAGTGCTTAAAGCCACGGTAAATTTAAATGTTTACAGCCACATGAAGCTGTTAGAAAACATATGAGGATTTCCTAAAGCAAGGATAAAATAACATTTTGTGTACCCAGCCTAACAAACTGAAATGTGGTACTATATTCACTAAAATAAGTTTATTCTTATTATATCCAAAAACTCACTCACTCTGCTGTCATTTAATAGATTAAACACACTAGAATTTTATTGAATATAACATTGAGACACATTTTTAATTAAATATTCATATTAATCAAGGATTTATTGACTTTTAATGTACCTTATTTTGAAATGCACGGAAATGTGTGCTTTCATATGTCCTTTAGTCATGATTATTTCATTTATTCACTATACTATTTATTATTAATGTCTCATTTCAGTTTTAGTTTGGCTCTAGTTTTGTATGTATTCCAGTTTATATGAAAAGGTTCATGTAGCATGGATTAAAATCCATATACAAACTAAATCCTTTTCACTGAACGTGTTAAGTTTGATAAAGCTGTGGGAAGTGTGGTGCTGGTGACGCTGAAGTCGAGCGAACGTAGTTCGTTTATAGCCTAAGTTTAGCTTTTAATTTCTGCTGCTTTTATTTAGGCTTCAAAATTCATAAAGGTTATATTATTTTGTGAAGATTATCTTGGACAAAACGTCTAGTTTCATGAACTATGGTTGAACACAGAGCTTATTTTTTGCGATAATCCAAAAGTCCATGGAAAAATCCTATCGAGGGAACAGTGTTCCCTAACAGCCTACACAGTGACATCACAGCTGCCCCACTCTATGACCTATTATTCTATTATTTATTAAAAAACCTCTTTTACCCAGCCAAAAACAGCTATTTTGGCCAAAACCTGGATATTTTAGGCAATATAGAAATCCTGGTCAGGACGTGTCTGGGAAAAATG
The DNA here is from genome assembly GCF_018340385.1 of Cyprinus carpio. NCBI lineage: Eukaryota > Metazoa > Chordata > Actinopteri > Cypriniformes > Cyprinidae > Cyprinus > Cyprinus carpio. The sequence goes on from NC_056590.1 coordinate 4,603,639, forward strand.
GCACGTTTAGTCACCCTATAATAGCATGTAAGGATGAAAAAACAAACAAAAACATCAAGCTAGCATGGACACTCACTGCTTAAGAATTAAAATGACTTCAAACAAATGTGGGATATCTTGATTTATTGAACAAGTGCTTCAGAAAAGACAAGATCAAGCAAACTCGGGTCCATTACTGATGACTGGTCTGTGAGGAAAGGCATGATTCAGTGTTTGGTAGCTAGTCTGCGGTTTACTCATAGATCCAGTCTTGTGCACAGCTCTTGTAAGACACCAGCTCCTCAGGCTTGAACCACAAGCTGATCTCTTTATTTGCACTGTCCACAGAGTCACTGCCATGGATGATGTTCCTGAGGAAAAAAAAAAAAAATCAAGAAAAAGGGTCAGTCATTTCTCCTTCATCACCCTGCTTACACACATCTTGAAGTATCACATCAGAATCGAGTGATGGAAACGCTGAAGTCAATTAAAAATCACCCACAAAAAGGTTTTTACGCTCGCTTGAGGTGGTTTTTGACTTGTGTGAAAAAGGGTTAATGTGAATAACGGGAGATGGAAGTGCATTGTGAATAAATTCCTCCAAGCGCATCAAAAAAAGTCATGTGACTTTGTGCTATGGGGCTGTAAATCCTGACTAACCAGCGGACCGATCTCATTCCACAGCATCTGAAATGTTTTGGTCATTCAGAAATGTCCGAGCAAAGTCTGTCGAAGTATATCTGTATAAGTGCCTCCCAGAACTGTTAAACGACGGCGTTCCCAAACAGCAGCATCCACCTCCGGAAGCAGTAACCGCACTCTGTGTTTCGTCTGCTCGCTCTGAGCTGCAAGTCATTATATATGAAAATTATTATATCCAGTAGCTTCTCCTTTTCTTAGTGACGTATAGTGCCAGTTTATCAGGAAGTGACGATTTTGTTCTCTTTGACTTGTTGGATGGAAATGGTGCTTGTTGGCAAATGTGTGTGATATTCCAATTTTGAGCAACAGTTAAAATAAGATGGAAACCCGGCAATAGATCGAACTGGATTGATTGCACCAGATAAAAATGGCCACAAGAACTCGGACATGACAGTGACAACTGATCATGAAATCGATGATTACCCTGTGATTAAAAAAAAAAAAAAAAAAAAAAAACTCCTTTTTTCTGATTGGTTAATGTGGCATTTTGGGCGGTACCTGAGTTCTGATTCGTTAGCGTTAGACCAGACCAGGGAATAAAGTGAAACGGGATATGAAAGGACACAGTGATGCCTGGAACCACTTTGATCATGAACACTTCTGTACAGCACCAATCCATCATAAACACAACGTTAGGAGAACAGGGCTGTAACAGAACGTTGTGAACTCTGCTTCAGCTGTTCAGCGCACGGTTAAGAGAAGAGCGCATCCACGAGATACACCTCAGACTAGCACGCTCACGTTCATGTGCATCCTTTTGTGCAGAGAGAAGCTGTAATGTTACGTTTATGTTGTGCATCAAGGATATTTGATTCATCTCATAGCATGTGTGTTTCCCAAAAGCAACTATGGTTGCAAGTTCTGTTGTTCCCAATAGATTTCAGTGGAACGAACGACCACTTTAGGAAACGCACCCCTGGCTAGCTAACTAAACCACACTCACCTGCCCACTTCAATGCAGAAGTCGCCCCTGATGGTGCCGGGTTTGGAGTCCGCAGGATTGGTCTCTCCCAGCATCACCCTTCCAGTCTTCACAACATTCAGACCCTCCCACACCTAAAGAGAAAGAGTTCGTTAAAGATCAACTCAGCCCGTGGTAGAAAGCTCGCTGCAGCGGATGAAGAGCGCTTACCATCGCAGCAACCGGCCCGGAGCTCATGTACTTGACCAGTCCAGGATAGAAAGGCCGGTCCTTCAGGTCGATGTAATGCTGCTTCAGCAAGTCCTCAGACGCCTGTCATATCACAGCGGGAGAAACCGTCAGGCTGGCTTCATTCAGAGGAAAGCTGTAAAGCCGTGGCTGACCTGTCCTCACACAGTATCCCTAGCCAGCACACTGAACCTAACTCCCCCAGTCCCCTGTGAAGACTGCATCAGATCCAGCGCTCCACTCACGTCAGTCAGCACCATCTAGACAACTACTGCACATGATCGGATTCAAGTACACTGCTGTTTCACACATGCATGCTCTTCACATGATGGACAATTAACTACTCTTTACAGAAATAAGTGACAGAGTGTCACGTTTCTTTAATACTATTATAGGCATTTAATAATAATGGCGTCTTAAGTATACATTAATAGAAATGAGCAAGTTCAGTTTATTATTTAAAATGATTCAACTTTCTAAGTTAGTTTAGTAAATATTATGTAAAATATACACTTAACTGCAGGAATTGTTCTGAATGTTATTCATCTTTAACTCGTCAGTAAATGGTTTAAATGGTGTCTCCTACACGGATCACACCGGGTCTGTCAGGTGTCTGCTGGACACGGAGTGGACCAGGAGGATTCAGAGGTCAACGCACCTGGAGGAACTTCATGGCCACCAGGCGGAAGCCCTTCTGTTCGAAGCGCTTGACGATTTCTCCGATCAGGCCTCTCTGGACGCCGTCCGGTTTGACGGCGATGAAGGTGCGCTCAACCTTTCTTTCATCACATCTATAATAATTAACCAAAATATTTGAAAGACGTCTTCAGCACAGATGACACTGTACTATGTAACCAAAATACCAGAAAGAGCCAGAAGAAGATTTTAGGCATAATGAGGGACTTGTTATCAGAAAGGAGCCTGAAATACACCGGCACTCTTAAATGTCTGTGCTTTATCACACAAGTCAACGCAGCGTGATCGAATAAATTACAAATCTCCATGCAGTTTTGTGTCGTTCTTATTTAAACATTAATACTGATTATGGAGGTGATTGTGTAAAGAGATTGAAGTGAATAGAGTACACACACACAGAATCGGGACACTGCTCCAGGTTAACGGAGCTGGACGCTTGTTCTGCACACTGTGCTTCAGTCTTTCTCTGTTATATACTGTAGTACACCAGATTACATTATCTTGTGTTTCAGATCGTTCACGACCCTGAGAGCACACACACTGAATACAGCACATCTACTCAACATGCATTTACATCTGCGAGACTTTCACCTGCAGTATCTCCACAAGACGTGTGCTATCAGCTGATAAACAGAGGTTTGTGATTCAGAATGATGCAAGTCTGCTTTTTCCAAGACACTTCTCCGACAGGTGCTCTGTTTTAGGTTCTTAGGTTTTTATGCCAAAAATAATGTAAATTATGGCATTTTGGAAAGGTTTATGGAGCCAGAAATATGACAACAACTTGAACTGTATAAATCTGAATTCTAGTGTGAATTAACAAAACTGAATATTATGTGGCATTTTAGCAGGTTTATTATTATTTTTTTAATAGTTTAATTACTTTGAAGAATTTATTTTTATGTGCGCACACATACCAGACATGGATCAAAACACTCGGCTGAATTATAAAAGAGAGGTGGCACTAAATCAAGAGCAGTCTAGGGCCAGACGGTCCTCCACTACAGACGACTCGGATGCCCCGGATGTCTCTTTCCTGACGTGTCCAGCGGTCACGTGGCCCCTGATTCCGGAAGCGAACCTGCAGGGGGCGCGCACGCGCGTCTCGCCCAGTATAACACAAAGCCCTGGTTTCTGTAGGAGAGCGTTCATTGGTGTGAATACATCTGTATTCACCATAAAACACCAAATTCACATACAAGCCAAGTTCAAGTCCAGCTCGAAGCGCGACAAACGCGTGAAAGCCGCGCAGCAGCCATGTGCGCCACGTGCTTCCGCCGCCGCGTCCGTTCCGACGAGTGAACACGATTCTGTCGCGATGTAGGCCTGAGATTGTGTGTGTGTGCGGATAAAGCGACAGCGCTAACACGACCAAAGAGAAGTGTTCACTAGCTAAAGCGACGGCTGTTGCACTACACTACAGCACAGTACAGTACGAATGTTTGATGATTGCTTCGAAAGAGAAAGTGCTAGTCTGCATACTGCTGGTGAACACGGAGCCTGCGTGAACACATAAACGGCGCAATACAGGCACACACGCCAGATTCAGACTGTCTGTCTCTCTCTCACACACACACTTACACACACTCACGGGTGAGACGGAGAACCGGTGGATCCTGGGGACGGAAGTGAGAAGACGGGGCTCCGGGCGCGGCGCTCATATAAAGGCCGGCCTCTGGGGGCGTGGCTAGTGACGAACGCTCAAACATTATATATATCTCACAATCACAGCTCGAGTCTCTTTCTGCTGTTTAATCACGGTTTCTGAATGAACAGATTAATTCCTGCAATTCCCAAATAAATGAATTAATAAGTGACAGGTTACAGATCGAAAATTACTATTTCAATATACATAACGTGTATTAAACTAATGTCAAACAATGAACTTTTTGCCAAATTTAGGCATATATACTGTTCATAAAACTAAGGTGTAAATTGAGTATTTTTTTAATACAAAGACAAGGAAATTACAGTGAAATTTGGCAAAAAAAAAAAAAATTCTGTTTAATTAAACAACAGTTGTTAAATGTTGATGTGAACAACCAAAAGGCAAAAGCAGAGGCCCGTTTCAGAAAGGAGGTTCAGTTAAAACTCTGAGTGTGTGAACCCTGAAACGAGGGAAACTCTGGGTTTTCTGTTTCAGAACGAGAGGTTTGTCAAACCCGGGAAAGCAGAGTGAGTTACCGTGGTCCCAGCTGAAAACAAAACACACAAAAAAACGCTAAAACCAGCCTAAGCTTAATGACTGGTCTTAGCTGGTTTATGCTGGAAGCAGCTGGTTTTAGCTGATCTCCCAGCCTGGCTAAACTGATTTTAGTTGGTTGGCCAGCTGGTCTCCCAGCCTAACCAGCAAAGACCAGCCTGACCAGCCTACAAATGGCCAAAACCCCTCTAAAACCAGCCTGCTGACCAGCTATGACCAGGCTGGACGACCAACTAAAACCAACCATCCAGCTTAGGCTGGTTTTAGCTGTTTTTCCAGCAGGGGTAACTTACACTGTGAACCTAACCTGGGGTGCGTTTCCCAAAAGCAACTATGGTCACAAGTTCCTTTGTTACCAATAGAGTTCAATGAAACTAATGGCACTTTTACTGTGTACAGTACCTGGTACTTTCTTCAGTACCACCTTGGCTGAGGTTCAAGCAAGCCTTACCATTACCAAACTGTGATGTGTGGACCCTGCTGATCACTGACTGGCCGAAGAGAAATCACCACTAACTGTGTCATTGACTTGCGGCAGGAAACACTAGACCTGTTAGATTAAATCAGCACAGTCAGCGAGGACCGAACGTAACATTTTTTGAAAGAATGCAACAGTTTTGAATGAGCGCACTTGTTTTTAAACAAAATAATGGCTGTTTCGTGGTCTGTTGTGGAAGTATAGACATTCCTCTCATTGCTAGAAATGCTGATCCCAGTGCAGTTTTATCATTATCAATATGGATATTAAAATCATCAACAATTAATATATGGTGCCCTGGTGCCCTGTATATAGTAGCCAGTACAAACATCACAGGGGATATATCATTAACATGTGTTTCTCTGGATAATGTTATATGAAGTTATACTTTTTATCTTTAAAAATGTTTTACTATGTTGTGCCCTTTGATTTAGAGCAAGAGAAACTGGAGGAGTGGCTTTATTGTGTCCAAGACATGTGACTTTGCACGAAGCTGACTGGTCAAATTTCGGTTTGCGATCTCTAAACCAGAACATAACCTGCTCCAGAGCAGGTAAGCCATGCAGTTAGTTACTATGGTGATGAACACAGATTAAAGCCAAGCTACTTTCATAGTACCTAAGGAAAGGCAGGCAAGGCAAGTTTATTTATATAGCACATTTCATACACAATGGTAATTCAAAGTGCTTTACATAAAAGAAAAAAAATAATCACAACAATAAAACAAGGAATTTAAAAACTTTGAAAATTAAAAAAAAATTAAAAAAAGTATTAAAATGAATTTAAGACAGTTAAAAAAAGAAAATGATTTTACATAAAATACAGCGCAATCATTTCGGGTTGTATAAAATACAGTGCAATCAGTTCGGACATCGCACAGTGCTCATTCAATAAATGCACAGCTAAACAGATGAGTTTTGAGTCTAGATTTAAAAGTGCCTAATGTTTTAGCACATCTGATCTCATCTGGAAGCTGATTCCAACAGCGGGCGGCATAATAACTAAAAGCAGACTCCCATTGTTTTGTGTGAACCCTTGGTATTTCTAACTGACTCGATCCTAATGATCTGAGTCCTCTGTTAGGTTTATATTCAGTGAACATATCTGCAATGTATTTCGGTCCTAGGTCATTGAGTGATTTAAGTACTTTAAAATCAATCCTAAATGTAACTGGAAGCCAGTGTAAGGACCTGAGGACTGGTGTGATATGCTCAGATTTTCTGGTTCTAGTCAGAATCCTGGCAGCAGTGTTCTGGATGAGCTGCAGATGTCTAATGGTCTTTTTGTGAAGGATTGTGAGGAGACCATTACAGTAGTCCACCCTGCTGGTGATAAAGGCATGAACAAGTTTCCCCAAGTCTTGAGTGGAAACAAAACATCTAATTCCTTCAATGTTTTTTTTAGATGATAGCATGCTGATTTAGTTACTGCTTTGACATGACTACTGAAACTAAGCTCTGTCTCCAGAATCACACCAAGATTCCTGACTTGATTTTTAGTTGTTAGATCCCTAGAGTCAAGGAATGCATTCATCTTGAGAACTCCAATGCAATGACTTCAGTTTTTTCCTTGTTTAACTGAAGAAAGTTCTGGCACATCCAACTGTTAATTTCATCAATGCATTGGCAGAGGGAGTCAATGGGGCTGTAGTCATTTGGAGATAAGGCTAGGTAAATTTATTTCTTTCTCATTATTTGACTTAGTGGGAGCATATACAGGCTAAACAAGAGCGGTGCAAGAATTGAGCCTTGTGGGACTCCGCATGTCATGGACGTCCACTTAGACTTATGCTCTCCTTTAAGAGCTTGAAAACTAAACATAATTCAATCGGTTCACTCTGAGCAGAATCTATATTTTAACGTTTCTGTTCCTGCGTTCCTCTGATATTATTACCATAACGAAACCGGTTCGGCTGGAAGAAATACCGGGTAATAACGCTATGTAAAGAGTTAAAAGCTTATTTTATATAAAATTTGAATGAAACATCAAAAAAGAAAAATATCTAGCTAGTTGAACTGATTATCTTAAAAGTCCTTAGATATCGCTATTATTTAATACGGCTGTTAACATGTTCTGTGACAAGTGAAAGTTAAGAAACCTGTTTTCCAGTTTTGTTCAGGTGACGTTCGACATACACCCTATTGGAACTGATCTTCGACGGTTAATGATGACATAGAGCGAAAATACAAGGATCACTTAGGAACACATATTGAGAAACAGCCTAAGATACATACGAGATCACTCGTTTCTGTGTCTTCCTCACCTGTGTTTTTAGAGCGGGGGATTCTGGGCTCATTCAGGAGATGTGTAATAGCGCCCCTGAGCGTATAACTTATCTTTCTAACCAATACATATATTGACAGCCACTTAAGGGAAAGAGTTAAAAGCTTATTTTGAAAAATGCTTATTATTAAAAATCTTTATATTATCTTTCTAAGCAATACAGTGAATCCCAGCCATCTGTGGTCAGCCAGTGATTTATTCATGGCCGGTTTAGCATGACTTACTAAACAAAAAATAACAAAAACAACAGAAAACATGCATTCATCTTTGAATTTCTTTTTTGTTTTTTTTGTTTTCTTGCTGAGCTGGTTTGACACCTTAGAAAAAGTAGTTCTGCTCACTATTAAGAATAATTTTTTATATAAAGATATAAAAAGCTGTATTAACTTATTTAAAGAAACAAGGGGTGCTTCTCAATTTTATTTGTGCATCCTCGTTTCCTTTTCTCTCTTTCTTTCCTGCGTCTTAGCTCCACCCCTTCAGGATGCAAGGGTAGTACGCAAGGATGGAGGAGCTGAATCAAGTGAAAAGAACAGGGTGACTGTGAGGCGGCATAGTCGCGGGTTAAAACACCACTCTTCTGTTCTGATCAAAATATTAAACAGGTTCTCCCCACTCAGTGACACACCCACTGAGAAACCTGATGAAAGTGCTCTAGTCATTGGCGATTCTATTGTATGGAACATGAAAATAGAGACACCAGCCACCATAGTCCAATGTTTACCGGGAGCCAGAGCGCCTGACATCTTAGCAAATTTAAAAGTGCTGGCTAATGCTAAACATAAATACAGTAAGATTGTTATTCACGCCGGCGCAAATGATGTTCGACTCCGCCAGTCAGAGGTCACTAAACATAACATTAAAGAGGTGTGTGAACTTGCAAGCATGATGTCAGACACTGTAATATCCCTTACCAAAAAGTAGTATACTTCAAGTTTATTTTATTAAGTATACTTAAGTAAAGTTAAAGTATATTTAGACTTTTTGTAAGTATAAGTCAAGTATACTTAAATGTCATTTTAAGTATATTTCTGAGGAGTACATAAAGTCCATTTCTGAGAAGTACATAAAAAGTAAACTAAAAGCATACTTTCTTATTTTTAGTTTAAAAGAAGTATACTAATAGCACACTTGAATAAACTTATTTTTCGTACGGGACGGTCTGGTCCCCTCCCTGCTTACCGTGGTAATGAGATACATAGCAGACTGTCATCACTCAATGGCTGGATGTCTAAGTGGTGCCCGCAGAATAACATAGGTTTCATAGACAATTGGACGAGCTTTTGGGGCAGACCTGACCTGTTGAAAAGAGATGGTCTTCATCCCTCCTGAGGTGGTGCCACTCTTCTGTCTAGTATATGGCACATAGTCTTTAGAGTTTGTACTTGACTAACTGGGGCCCAGGTCAAGAAGCAGACAGACTGGCTAAACCGACCGTCTGCTAGCCGCCGCCAGTCACAGAAGTCAGTTAATTCTCAGCACATAGAGACTCTTTCACCTAGATATCACACTATAGAGACTGTGTCCGGGTTAGAAAATACCCCCAAACTAGAAAATACAAGGTTCAACAAATAAAAAAACATCCAAATCAATTTAAGAGCAACAATTTAATTGAGGTTCAACAAAGAACTAAAAAAATAGAGATGTAATACGGATAAACAAAACCTGATAAAGCTTGGCTTATTGAATATCAGGTCCCTTTCTAACAAAAGCACTTTTTGTAAAGATAATGGATGATCACTGATCATAACCTCTACAGCTAGATGCACTCTGTAAAGACCTTGACACAGGAAACAAACCTGGCTGGAATTGAACTGCTGGTTTCGTCTGGTCAAAAGAACTGAGCCTGGTTTCTCCCAAGGTTTTTTTCTGCATTCTCTCACATTATTTGTCGCCTCTGGCTTAAATGAGTCTACACCCCAAGATTACTTGTTATAAACATGAGCCACGTCCAAAAGGTAACTGGGGAGGTTTGCTTTGACAATTTTTAAAAAATGTTTTTCAGGATTTTCAGAGGGCAGGCTTCAAGTATACACTTCGTTTCGTTTGAAGTATTGGTGCTTCATATAACATTATCCAGAGAAACAAATGATAATGATAAATCCCCTGTGATGTTTGTACTGGGTACTGTATACAGGCCACCAGGGCACCATACAGACTTTATTAAGAGAGCTGATTTTACATCCGAGTTAGTGCTGGCTGCAGATAAAGTTTTAATTGTTGGTGATATTAATATCCATGTTGATAATGAAAAAGATGCATTGGGATCAGCATTTATAGACATTCTGAACTCTATTGGGGTTAAGCCAACACGTCTCCGGACCTACTCATTGTTGAAATCATACTCTAGATTTAATACTGTCACATGGAATTGATGTTGATGGTGTTGAAATTATGCAGCCAAGCGATGATATCTCAGACCATTATTTAGTTTTGTGCAAACTTCATAAAACTGCTAAAACTGTAAATTCTACTTCTTGTTACAAGTATGGTAGAACCATCACTTCTACCACAAAAGACTGCTTTGTAAGTAATCTTCCTGATGTATCCCAATTTCTTAGCATTTCCAAAACCTCAGAACAACTTGATGATGTAACAGAAACTATGGACTCTCTCTTTTCTAGCATTTTAAATACAGTTGCTCCTTTACGCTTAAGGAAGGTTAAGGAAAACAGTCTGACACCGTGGTGTAATGAGCACACTCACACCCTAAAGAGAGCAGCCCGGAAAATGGAGCACAGCTGGAGGAAAACAAAACTAGAGGTATTTCGTATTGCTTGGCGGGAAAGTAACCTATCCTACAGAAAAGCATTAAAAACTGCTAGATCTGATTACTTTTCATCTCTTTTAGAAGAAAACAAACATAACCCCAGGTATTTATTCAATACAATGGCTAAATTAACGAAAAATAAAGCATCAACAAGTGTTGACATTTCTCAACATCACAGCAGTAATGACTTTATGAACTACTTTACTTCTAAAGTCGATACTAAAACAAATAAAATTGTAACCATGCAGCCATCCGCTACAGTATCACATCAGACAGTGCACTATAGATCCCCTGAGGAACAGTTCCACTCATTCTCTACTATAGGAGAGGAAGAATTGTATAAACTTGTTAAATCATCTAAACCAACAACATGTATGTTAGACCCTTTTCCATCTAAGCTCCTAAAAGAGGTGCTTCCAGAAGTCATAGATACTCTTCTGACTATTATTAATTCCTCATTGTTATTAGGATATCCCCAAAACCTTCAAACTGGCTGTAATTAAGCCTGTCATCAAAAAAACACAACTTGACCCCAAAGAACTAGTTAATTATAGACCGATCTCAAATCTGCCTTTTCTGTCCAAGATACTAGAAAAGGTAGTATCCTCACAATTATATTCCTTCTTAGAGAAAAATGGCATCTCTGAGGATTTCCAGTCAGGATTTAGACCGTATCATAGTACTGAGACTGCTCTCCTTAGAGTTACAAATGACCTGCTCTTATCATCTGATCGTGGTTGTATCTCTCTATTAGTGCTATTGGATCTTAGTACTGCGTTCCACACTATTGACCACAACATTCTTTTGCATAGACTACAACACTTCATTGGCATTAATGGAAGTGCATTAGCATGGTTTAAATCGTACTTATATGACCGCCATCAATTCGTAGCAGTGAATGAAGAGGTATCATATCGTTCACAAGTGCAGTATGGAGTACCGCAAGGCTCAGTACTAGGGCCGTTACTCTTCATGCTTTACATGTTACCCTTGGGAGATATCACCAGGAAACACGGTGTGAGCTTTCACTGTTATGCTGATGATCCTCAGCTCTATATTTCTTCGCGGCCCGGCGAAACATACCAATTTGAAAAACTAATGGAATGCATAGTCGATATAAAAAACTGGATGAATAGTAATTTCTTACTGCTAAATTCTGAAAAAACAGAGGTGTTAATTATAGGGCCTAAAAGCTCTGCATGTAATGACCTAGAACGCTGTCTAAGCCTTGATGGCTGCTCTGTCAATTCTTCGTCATCAGTTAGGAACCTAGGTGTGCTATTTGATAGCCACCTTTCATTAGAAAGCCACATTTCTAGCATTTGTAAAACTGCATTTTTCCATCTCAAAAATATATCTAAATTACGGCCTATGCTCTCAATGTCAAATGCAGAAATGTTAATCCATGAGTTTATGACCTCAAGGTTAGACTACTGTAATGCTCTATTGGGTGGTTGTTCTGCACGCTTAGTAAACAAACTCCAGTTAGTCCAAAATGCAGCAGCTAGAGTTCTTACTACAACCAGGAAGTATGATCATATTAGCCCGGTCCTGTCAACACTGCACTGGCTTCCTATCAAACATCGTATAGATTTTAAAATCTTGCTTATTACTTATAAAGCCTTGAATGGTTTAGCACCTCAGTATTTGAACGAGCTCTTGTTACATTATAGATCCTCCATGTCCGCTGCGTTCTCAAAACTCTGGCAATTCTATAATAACCAAAATAACAAAGTCAACTGCTGGCGGCAGATCCTTCTCCTATTTAGCGCCCAAACTCTGGAATAACCTACCTAACATTCTTCGTGAAGGCAGACACACTCTTGCAGTTTAAATCTAGATTAAAGACCCATCTCTTTAACCTGGCTTACACATAACATACTAATACACTTCTAATATCCAAATCTGCTCAAGGATTTTTAGGCTGCATTAATTAGGTAAACCGGAACCGGGAACACTTCCCATAACACCCCGATGTACTTTCTACATCATTAGAAGAATGGCATCTACGCTCATATTAGTCTGTTTCTCTCTTATTCCGAGGTCACCGTACACACCAGAAACACACTGTATCCAGATCAGAGGGTCACCCCAGACCCACGGATCAAATACGTATCCAGACCAGATGGTGGATCAGCACCTAGAGAGGACCTCTACAGCCCTGAAAGACCGCGGAGACCAGGACTAGAGCCCCAGATACAGATCACCTGTAAAGACCTTGTCTCAGACAACCACCAGGACAAGACCACAGGAAACAGATGATTCTTCTGCACAATCTGACTTTGCTGCAGCCTGGAATTGAACTGCTGGTTTCGTCCGGTCAGAGGAGAACTGACCCCCCCGACTGAGCCTGGTTTCTCCCAAGGTTTTTTTCTCCATTCTGTCACTGATGGAGTTTTGGTTCCTTGCCGCTGTCGCCTCTGGCTTGCTTAGTTGGGGATAGTGTTAAAATCATCAACAAAAATTATAATAAAATAATTTACAAATAAAAACTTTATCATGTGACGAGATGCAACGTAAATGCTGGTCATGTGACGATGACTATAATTAAATGTATAATGCAATTAAATGCAATTAAATGTATAATAATATTGTTGACAAATAAAAACGAGACTAAATGTGGTTTACAAAATAAAAACTATGCTAAATTGTCTCTTCATTTTCGTTGACCAAAACAAGATGAAACGAAATTTTATAACATTTTTTTGTCTCATTTAGTCGCGTTATTATTATTATGCAGTATTTCTGTTTCCTATGTCTCACTGCGCAGACGCAACCGAAGTCACTTCCTCATGCCCCACTCGTGGCATTATTTAGAAGACAACAACAAGCAAAGTTAAGTGGGATTTATACTTTCGCCTGGCTCCGCTGACTGCGAGTGCACCTTCCCATACGGACGAGGCTTTTATACTTGTCGCATTCACCGTTGTACTATTCTTTGAAACAACAGGGGAGCGACGAGGAGTAATTGTCCTCTAAAACTGTCGGGAATCACCGGTGAGAAGTCATTTGCCAGTACAAGTCTTGTGATGAATGAGTTAATTATTAATAATTTCTTTATGTACAAACTTAAAACAATCTTAAACTATTGGCTGTATTTCGCATCAAACACAAGACAACTTTAAACACATAGTGTATAATTAATATCTAAATGAATTCTAATTCTATTTTATACAATAAAAATAAAACGTACTTCAAATAAGAAGCCTTGGACAAACTATGCAAAAAAAAAAATTTCCAAAAAAGAAAACGTTTTCTGTCAAAAAGCACCTGATGGAGTTTGAACTTCACATTAAACTTCCACTCCTCCACACAAAATTAGTTTGCATGCACTCAAAGCGAACTTCCGGCAACACCGTGACGATGTCATATTTTCTCTTTGTGGAGAAAATTTTGAATTTTTTTAATTTTTGACTTTAAGCGATATCGTTTTTATTTGACGATTTTATTTTCCATTTATGAAGTGTAATTGCTTACATGTTTGGTTGGTAAAATAAATGTTGTAACAGAGAATCAGAGACATCTGGCCGTGTCTGGAATGGTTATATTCTTAAATCTATAAGGTAACAATAATTTGCATAAGATAACCTTGTTTGAAATTTTTTTGGCTAAAATAAAATTTTGGTTTTGTCTATATTTAAACTTGTACTATATTGACTGGTTAAATAGAATTGCATTACTAAAAAGAGACTAAAATACCATTTTCGTCGTTAAAAAGACTAAATGTCATCAGTTTTCGTCGACTAAAATAGACAAAAATTCATCAGTTTTCGTCGACTAAAACTAAACTAAAATGGTCATCAGTTTTCTTCGACTAAAACTATACTAAAATGTCATCAGTTTGCATTGACTAAAACTAGACTAAAATGTCATCAGTTTTTGTCGACTAAAACTAGACTAAAATGTCATCAGTTTTTCGTCGACTAAAACTAGACTAAACTGTCAAATCAGTTTTCATTGACTAAAACTAGACTAAAATGTCATCAGTTTTCGTCGACTAAAACTAGACTAAAATGTCATCAGTTTTCATCGACTAAAACTAAGACTAAAATGTCATCAGTTTTCATTGACTAAAACTAAGACTAAAATGTCATCAGTTTTCATTGACTAAAACTAGACTAGACTAAAAACAATGAGCGTGACTAAAACTAATAAAAACTAAAATGACAGCTTCACACAAAGACTAGACTAAAGCTAAAATTAAAACAGGCTGCGAAAAACAACACTAGTTGCGGACAATTCATTTACAGCGATATCGTTGACCTGATTGCAAATTATTGCACAGATACTATTTAAACTGAACTGAGCTGCATGATGACATCACTGAATTCAATGATGAACTGCCTTTAACTGTCATTTTGCATTGACACACTGTTTTCCCAGTTAATGTTGTTCAGTTGCTTTGATGCAATCTTTTTTGTTTAAAGCGCTATATAAATAAAGGTGGCTTGACTTGACTTTCTTATATGACATATATTTCCCTGTATTTGGTGTTCAAGTGAGCTCAAGAGTGTGTCGAATTTTTCATCATCTGATGGGACACACTATAGTTTTGTAAAAATGCAAGTGTTTACAGTGCTTTATTTTATTATCAATACTTTGCATTTTAAAATCAACTTCTAAATGCCTGTTCAGTAGTCCCTATAACAGAGGACACAATTTAATTTTGTTATCCCAATGTGCCTACTTACACTCGTGCCAACATGTAAATGTGGGCCCCGCATGGTTTTTACTTGGATACCAAATGGACATGGTCCCAATATGGGCATCTTCTGTGGGGCCCAATTGGGTGAGCTAAGTAGGTCCCATATGGGTAAAAATAAGTTGGCTCCCTATATGGGAAATTAGTGCATGGTCTAAAAAAGGACTACAAATATGGGGCCCTCATAAATAACCTGCATGGGTCTCACATGGGCTAACACAATCATTCCCATATAGGCTGCCCACATGGGCCCAAGATAGATCCCTCATATGTAATCTCTATTTGAGCTCAGAATGGGAAATGCACCCTCTTGGCCATACTATACACACTATATACATACAAAAAAGATTTTAAAATTGAGTGCATTGTTCCATGAATAACCTTTAATTCCTTGGGACCTTCCCATTTTTACAAAAGGTTCTCTGTAGTGACAGATTCCTTTGTCATCACTGAAGCTTGTAATGGTGTAGGATTGCCAAAAGAATAAAGAAGCGTTATCAGCACGATGGTATGAAACTGTACATTTCTTGTCTATTACCACCCACTGCCATTTATACCAACGACGGAAATAAGTGCAGTTGGAATAGCCAAACAGTATGAAGGATGGTAAAACATAAACAGTTAAATGTATCCAGCATGTATGTAAAATGTTACCTGAGAGAGAGAGAGAGAGAGAGAGCAAAACCCCAAAAAGAGGGCCTCAGCAAAGAGAGAGCAAAGGAAAAACAGCAAAGAAAAGAGAGCCAGAGCAACAGTTACAATCTTATTTTATCCCTTCCTTGACCATGTGACTAAAAACAAAATGTGAGACATTCTAACTGACCAATCAGCAGACTACAGCTTCACCCATCTTGCGAAAGGTGTGACAATTAGCAGACCCCTGATGTTGGCCTACAGGCCTTGATCACAATCAGCACCTCTTGTGCCTTCAGGAAATTAAAATAGCCATTTTGTTGCCTAAGATAGGTTTGGGACAGGAAAGCAGAAGTCTTTGATCATTTTCAACCCTATAAGCGGTCAGTCAGTTCTGAGCAATCACTGAGTGTGAAAACGTCCATTTTAATCAAATAAACTGCCAAAACTGCACAATGGATCTTTTATTTACATCGTGTCTCCAATTTGTTTGTTATACTGAGAGGATTTGTTCACATACTCATTCAGCATTTTGAGAGATACTGTGCGGATTCTCACTACCAGTCATAAAGTAAATAAACACATTGGCAGTGCTTCTGAACTCACATGACACAAATATTTGCATTGCCATTTACATAAATAAACACATTGGCAGTGCTTCTGAACTCACATGACACAAATATTTGCATTGCCATTTACATTTAGTCATTTGGCAGCCGCTTTTATCCAAAGCAACTTACAAATGAGGACAATGGAAGCAATCAAAAACAACAAAAGAGCAACAATATGTAAGTGCAAATGACAAGTCTCGGTTAGCCTAATGCAGTACACTTAGCAAGGTTTATATATATGTATTTATTTATACACACACACACATACACACACACTCTCTCTCACACACGCACACACACCCAATGAAAAAAAAAGAAAAATATAACAGAGAAAATAGAAAGCTAGTGTTTTTTAAATAAAAAAGAAGATAAATAGATAAAGTAGAATTACAACATAAAATACAATATTTAAAGATTAAAAAAAACAATCAAACAGAAGTGATTTTATTCAATTCGTTTCTTGAAGATGGCTAAGGCTGCTGGGATTGAGTTGGGCAGGTCATTCCAGCAGGAGGGAACAGTTAATGAAAAAGTCTGTGAAAGTGATTTTGTGTTTCTTTGAGATGCACAATAATGCATTGTTCACTTGCAGAACACAAGCTTCTAGAGGCACATAAGTCTGAAGTAATGAATTTAGGTAAAGGGGTGCAGAGCCAGATTCAATCTTACAAACAAACATAAACACCACTAAAATTATGTGAGCAGCTACTTACATTTAGTCATTTAGCAGACACTTTTATCCAAAGCGACTTACAAATGAGGACAATGGAAGCAATCAAAAACAACAAAAGAGCAATGATATATAAGTGCTATAACAAGTCTCAGTTAGCTTAATGCAGTACACGTAGCAAGGGCTTTTAAATAATTAATAAAAAGAAAGAAAACAGATAGAATAGAAAAAGAATAGAGCAAGCTAGTGTTAGAGGTCTTTTTTTGCTTTTGTTAATTTTATAATAAATGAAAAGAAAACAGATAGAATACAAAAAGATTAGAAAGCTAGTTAGTAAGTTTAAAAAAAAACAAGCAGCAAATGAATAGAGTGCAAGTCTTAAAGGGACAATTTTTTTTTAAAGAATAGAATTAAAATAGAGAGTGTACTTGTAATTGTACTTGTACTTTTAGCCAGTGCAAATTAATGAACAGAGGGGGTTATGGTTGATGAGCGTAACTGGATGGTGAAATTGTGATGAAATGATGGGTTTGCTGGAACCACAAGCAGTTCTGTCTTGGCAAGGTTGAGTTGAAGGTGATGGTCCTTCATCCAGCAAGAAATGTCTGTTAGACAAGCTGAGATGCGAGCAGCTACCGATGGATCATCAGGATGGAATGAGAGGTAGAGTTGAGTGTCATCAGCATAGCAATGGTATGAAAAGCCATGTTTCTGAATGACAGAACCTAGTAATGCTATGTAGACAGAGAAGAGAAGTGGTCCAAGAACTGAGCCCTGAGGCACCCCAGTAGTTAGATGTTGCGACTTGGACATAAACCAGAATGCTTTAATTTACTTGGGATTTCTATTTTATTTAACAATTACAAATTACATGTCACACTTAAGATAATATATAGTAATATAACTCTGTTCATCCTGCAATAGAAACCTGCAGGCAGCCCACGCATGGCAGCCACCATACACTGCCATGCCCCTGACTTAAGGCCTCTCTCATGTTGGCTGATGTTAAAGAGTCCACCATCAGCAGAACTTTAAACAATCTTGTAGTGCATGGAGAAAGCCATTACTCTCCAAAAAAAGGAGTTTGCTAAAGATCATGTGGACAAGCCAGAGGGCTGCTGGAAAAAAATACTGGAAAATTTTTGGACGGATGGGATAAAATTCCTCCAAGTCACTGTACAGGACTGTGCAGTTACCAGAAATGCTTAGTTGCAGTTGTGCTGCACAAGGGGGTCACATCCAGATAATGAAAGGACTTGTCTGAACATCTGTTGGTTTAGGGTTATATTTATGCAGAAATCAAAACAAAAAAAAATTCTAAAAGGGGTCATAAGATGCTACATGCACTTTTACAAGTTGTTTGAACTGAAATGTGCATTGTCAGTACACATAAACAACCAACAAATAAAAAAAAAAATCCACCCTGTGTTTTATTTTATCTACTAAAATCTTTACCCCTTTCTCAAATCAAGCTGTTCTCAGCTTCTTGGGTCTGTCACACAGACAGGCCCCTCCCACAACAATTTGATTGACAGTGGCGTTTCAGCACAGACTGGACTGCCGTCTTACCTTAAGGCCCCGATATACTTCAAACTAAATCGAAGAACGAACTGATATGACGTCATTTCAAACAAAATCAGGCTGGAACGAAGTTCATTTTGAGTTTGTTTCGGCAGTTCGAAACAGCTCAGCAAAGCAAACTTTTCCATTGGTCCGTACTTGCACTTGCACTCTCAGACACTTGCACTTCCCCTATAAAAATCAATTGAAGTCATTCAACAAGGTCTGGCTGCAGGCTTGCACTTGCACTCTCAGACACTTGCACTTCCGCTAGTGACATCACTTGCAGTCTTTATTTTTTATTTTGTTGAGTTTTTAATTACTTTTTGTTTGAATTTCCCAACATTTTATAACAGTAGCCAGGTGGCGAAGACAAGAAAAAATAAACTAAATTACAATGTCACTTGCAATCCCTACTTGCACTCTCTGCTACCTGCGACACTTGCAATCGACACAAGTGCATGTTGCCAATGGAGACAAGAAGCTGTGGTGGTGATTAAACGATTAAAACTAATTCAGTACTATAACGTACAGGGTCCTAAAAAGACAAGACCGGCAAATCCGTGGCCAGACCAGAAAGTCTCTCGCTAAGCGTTTTCCTCCTGTAGAAAAACATAAACACTTAACATGGCTTAATGTATTAAGATGCTATTAAAATATCTAATTAAATATACAGTTCATTAATATAATGAATATGTATATAGTATTTTCCTCACATACCGCAAAATGTGGCATAATGGACTAAGACGATAAAGGCCAAAATCAATATGCTTCTCTACATTATTAAAATACATAACTAATATGTACAGGCAAGCAGGTGAGTCCAGAATAAACGCAACATGCAAAGTTTCGCATTAAACATTTTTTTATATAGAACAAACTGTCTACATCTCGTTTATATCACTCTTTGTCCATTAAGCTACATTATGTGTTTTATTTATAATGATTTTCTATAGAAAGAAAACGTTTAATGTACAATTTAACGCACTGTGTTCTGAACTCGTCTGCTTGCCTGTACGGAGTTGATCCTTTTAAAATCAATTAATGCATTTCATAATACACGTTCATATTTGCTGGTCTGTATATATGTTGAGACAACAACAAGACATATAGGCTAGGCCTACTGAAGTGTCTTTATCATCTTAGTCTGTTATTAGGCCACATTAAGTGTGTTCATAGCCATCTGCTTGCCTTGTAGTACATTAAAATAATAACTATATATCGAATTTGGTCTTTTAATTGAACTTAATGTATCTTAATATATTATGCCATGTTAAGTGTTTTGTGCATTGCGTTCATATTCTGCTGTTCTGTGGCCACGGATTTGCCGGTCTTGTCTTTTTCTTGCAGGACCCTGTACATTAGAATTAGAGCGTACTAATTTAGTTTTTATAGTGATTTTCCTATAGGAGGAAAACGTTTATGTACAATTTAACTGTTGTTTCTGTACTCGTCTGTTTTTCTTGTCTTAACCACCACAGCGTCTTGTCTCCATTGGCAACAGGCACAATTTGTGTCGATTTCAACCGATCTACTTATTTAAAATCTTTAAACATTCAATAAACACCCGACTTACTGTGTAAAAGTGACATTGAGAGATTCAAACAAAAAATGTTGAGAGATATCAATAAATAGAACAAAAACAAAAAAAAAAAAATAAAGACTGCAAGTGACATCACTAGCGGAAGCACAAGTGTCTGAGAGTGCAAGGTCAGGCAAGAGAGAACAATATCTCCGGCCTAGTCCCTAGCAACATGAATGCACTGGAGTTTCGAATAGCTGAGCTGGCACAGATATGTCCGCTCCTGTACGATCGCTCGCGGAGAGACTTTAAAGATTCAGAGAAAGCATTACTTCCTAGAAAGAAATTGTAACGAAGCTTGGTGTTGACGACCCGGAGTTATGCAAAAAGCGACGCAGAGAAACATCCGAGACAAGCTTTCCTAAGCCATGAAAAGAATGAAAGGAAAGAGTAAAGATATAAGGTAGCAAGTTCCAAATACATGTTTCAGATAAACGTTACACCATACTGCTGCTGCTGCTTTTGTTCTTTCAATAAGCCAATTTAAAGGGTATACAGTAAATGAAATGCCAAACGAACATACAATAATAAACCTTTGTTTAAAATATAAAAAGGTGTAACAATTTATCCAGTTTAATAAAAAAAAATGAACACTAATAAAATAAAGTAACAAACTGACTACAATATTTTTTTTCCACATCATGCTAAAGTTTTTCAGACTATGAGACAGTCACACTTCACATAAAGGGCTGATTATGGTTCTTTTGTTATTGCAAACATGATACTTGACTCTGAACTGCGGCTAATCATTATTCTTTTGTTTATAATATTCTGACCATTGGTGCCCATCTCACGCGCGAGTCATGTTTACATTAATCTACACCCGCCTCCAGCAGCGCGACGGTGTCGGAATGATCGAAAACAGTATACCGTCCCTCAGCCTTTCAACTTCTTTTTGCCCCCAAACAAAGAACGAAAATGCCTTTAGACCCGCCCTGAGTGACTGTCATGAGTCCAGCATTGTTTCACCGCCAGAGCAGATGTAGACAAGAATGACTCCTGAGTGACTGAGGTGTTCTTCTGTTGTTGGATGTAATAATGAACACAACAGTCGTCATTTACTCCTGACATCTGAAGACGCAGTGCATTACATTTGTTTTTGAAGAGAATGCGCCCCCGATCTACATAAATGTGTCTATGTTCGCACGAATCATTTGTGATCCAGCTTCACCTACAGAAGAAGTGAGTATAAGGTTTTTTAATGAATCTTTGCAAATCACCTTTCATAATAACGTGCTAATTAGCAAATTTCACGATGAATGCGGCTAAAGTACACAGTCCCTCAGAGAGCGGCTTGGAAGAGAGGGGCGGGGTCAGCAGAGCTCATTAACATTTAAAGGAACATGCTACAAAACTACGTGCCCTGAAAAGAGCTGGGCATCCGATGACCCCTTAAAGGGATCAAAAATATTCAAGCACCATTAAGTTTTTTTTCTTTTTTTACTTATTTTATTTTACATTTTATTATTTTACCTATTTACCTGTTTTTTTTTTAGTAAACAAAAAGGTTCTATCTCCTAAGGAGTATGGAAGCCAAAAATATGTATCAAGAGTTCAAATGCAAAATCCAAAAATAGCATTCTTAAAAGGCTCCCAAGTTTAGGTGCAGTAATGGTTCCTGCCTTTATATATATATATATATATATATAGTAAAGACAAATCGCCAAGGATTCACAATTCCAAGTAATCCCCACCAACCCAAATTATATATACAACACATCACACTCCACCTCTTCAGACTACCAAAATGTCATCGCTTCACACTCCGCCTCGGTAGGGGGCGGAAATGCAGCATGAGCTGGTTTAGCAGCCGCCATCACAGAACAAGAAGAAGCAGCAGTTCCGCTCACATGTCTCATGGAGAGTTTACAGTGAACTCATGTTAGCTTAGAGCCGAATCTGTCGCACTAACAGGGAAAGTACGTTAGTGCTATTTATTTTACCAGTGGTCATAATGGATTCGTCCGAATCTTCCGCTAGAAAACAAAGAAAGACTCCGAAGAGGCCGCTGAGCGAGGATGCGAGCGCGGCGGAGGAGCGTGTGAAGCAGAAGAAGCACGCGGCGCTGTGCGCGACGCTCGGCGGGGAGGACGCGTCCGTCAGGCTGCTGGAGGAGCTGGTGTTCGGCGCGGAGGAGCAGCTGAGCGAGCGTCTGGCGCAGGTGCCTCAAACTCACAATGTGCTGCTTATGAGTAGTTAGAGAGGTTAGGTATCAGGGATCTGAAATATCCTCATACAGAGTTAGGCATTAATATGTGCATTATGAGTAACGTTACTAATAAACAGCGAATGTGCTAGTAATACGCATGCTAATAAATAACTAGTTAACGCTACATTTCTTTTTAGGAGCACAGTTAAATATTTTTTCATTCTGATCATTCAGATTTTTGTTTTATCCTGTGTAATGGTAGTTTTTCTAACCTTTTAAATGTATGTCAAATTCAAAGTGTGTGTATATATATATATATATATAATGAAATAAATGCAATCATAAATAATAAGTCTGTTTTGCTGATACGGCGTGGTCAGTGTGTTTTGTGCACACAGCAGATGCTGGCGCTGCAGAGCCTGTGGTAATAGTGAGAAGTGTTAGCTAAAGCTGTGATAACACCTGACCGATCAGGGACAGGTGTGTTCTCGTCACACACTGGGCTGAGCTTGTGTGTGTGTTTCAGCAGGACAGCAGTGTGTTGCTGGAGGATGACAGCGGCTCCGAGAGCCCGGCGCGGCCCGTCGTCAGGAGCGCTGTGTGGGAGGATGAGGACGATGAGCTGGACGAAGAGTGAGGCACAGCAGCGTATTCTCAGAGACTCAAGCAGCTCCTGGAGTTCAGCTGCAGCTCATGAGGAGTGTGTGTGACTGGAGTCGGAGCTGAACTCTGCAGGACTGCTCTTATCTGCTCTCACAGCTGACAGTATGCTTCAGCTTCATTATCAGGTGGTTCAGTTTGCTGATTGATTTAATTTTGTTTTTCAAGGGTTGACATGACACATCGGTTTCGCAGAGACTTTAAAAAGAGTGCAGCAGAGAATAAAATGACCAAACAGAGGCTACAGCAGCGCTTAAAGGAGCAGTAAGTCAAAATAAACAGGTTTGTTTAACAGAAGAAAGCACTGGGAAGGAAACTCTGTCTGATTTGTTCGACAGGTTTCAGAAAGCCATGGGCGGCACACCCAACTGGGCAGAAGTGACCGCGAAGAGGAGTCAGAAGAAAGGTAGTTGCTTGATGGAGGTTTATTGAGGGATGTGTTTTGGTTGTCCTGTGAGATGTTCATGTTCCTGTTTCTCAGAAGCTGGGACTGAAGATGAGGATGAAGGTGAAGAGCTGATGCGCAGGACTGGGGACTTCATCGGCTCGTCTGACAGTCTGCCGAAGGGCATCATTAAGGTAGTGTTCCCAGAGAAGACCTGCTGCCGTCCGTTCACTGCTGCTCTGCTGTATAATAATGAATAACACACACCATCACTGATCATTATTAGAGGTCATTTCTGTCAGACCGATGAGGGGTCATTAGTGTTGAGTTGTTCTGCTGGTGTTTGTTTGGCAGATGAAGAAATGCTTGAATGCGAACAGTGAGAGTCCCTGCGGTGATCAGCTGAGCTCAGTGCAGTTTCACCCGTCCGCACAGATCGTGATGACCGCAGGCCTGGGTCCTGTTTACATGAGTTCTAACTCACGCCCATATCATAACATCACACAAAAACACCAAAATTAAAGCAGAGGAAGTCATTTTCAGCAGCCGATAGGAATGTCACGTAAATAGCTGTTTAACGTAGGCCTATATCTTTACATCCTTGAAGAATATCAAGAAAAATACTGTTTAGGCTTGTGATTAAAAAAAAAAAAAAACTAATCTCACAACAGTAAAAGGTGCTTAATGTATTTAACGATATCAGTAATGCACAAGCATGCATGGGGATAGGAAATATACAGTGATGAATAAAAAATGAGTAGAGCGGATTCACATAACTTTATTATATGCTGAATTTCTGTTTTATCAAAAATCGTTGTATGAACTTCTAACAAGCTTTTATAAACAGGTGTAAATGCAAAAATGATAGAAGGCCAAACATTTATGAAGCTACTAAATGTGTGTGTGTGTGTGTGTGTGTATATATATATATATATATATATATATATATATATATATATATATAAGCTAAACAGTACTCATTACAGGAACATAGAAACTGCTATAACTCGGTTTGACTGATTTATTTGATCAAAGTAATTCCAAACATCGTGAGGCAGATGACACTCTGTGATCAAATACAATCATCAGTTGAACTCGCTCCACAGCGCCACCCAGTGCATGCAGTTATTACTGACGGATAGTTTGCTGCTCAAGGTTCATCAAGGATTCCCTGCATTTACGACCAGCAAAGCAGCACGTAGCAAAATTCAAATAGTGTTTTCTTTTTAAATATAATATTTTTGGAATAATAATACCAGATCGAATATTTTACTATTTGTGCGCTCCCCAGTCTATGTCTCCATATAAACACATGTAGACGTACAGTCACGTATACACGCGTGTTATCTGTCGTGCTTGTCAGTCTGTATCTGTTACTCGTTCACACAGCAGCTGAGTGTGTTCCATAACAAAGCATTTGCAAAAAATCGAATACGATTTTCATGCACGTCTCTTCAGTAAAGACGCTCCTGTAAAGGGCTGGACAATATATCGAACGATATGACCATGTGCATCTCGTCAGTAAAGCCGGTTCCATGATTAGCGGTAAATCCCCATCACCTGCTTTCAAATGGAGCTGCAGTTTCCACACAGAGCCGTAGTTCACTGAGAAGCTACGCTATATCGAGTTCATTATTGAAGATGAATCGCCTTTGATAATGAACTCGATATAGCGTAGCTTCTCAGTGAACTACGGCTCTGTGTATTAACTGCAGTTCTCCATTTGAAAGCAGGTGATGGGGATTTACCGCTAATCATTAGAACCGGCTTTACTGACGAGATGGATGCACATGCTCAGAGACTATAGAAATGTACATAATATAATTTAAAATATAACATACAGTTAGCTGTGTGTGTGCAGCTGTGTGGGGTCTTAAAGGCGAGTGAAGTCTCAAACAATATACAAACGAACATCATAACATATAAAAATTTACAAACGAATGTCAGTACAGATCAGACTTTACTTGATGTAAGGTCAAAATCTGTTGAGAATGACCTTCACTCCATAAATAACCCTTACTGGTTCTCCTCAACAGGTGGATGGCAAGAGCAACCCAAAGATCCAGACCATCCATCTGGAGAACTATCCCGTGAATAAGGCTTTGTTCAGTGCTGATGGGGAGCATATAGTGGCGACTGGACTGAGGAACAAGCTCTTCTACATCTATGACATGATGGAAGGCAAAGTTATCCCTGTGTGTGGTGTCCGAGGTGAGATCTGCAGCAGCTCATGGCTTCATCTCTGCACTCGGCGTGCTCTTTCTGTTGAATTAGGTATTGTACAGTGTGCTGACTGACGTGATGACGTGTGAATGCTTTGCTAGGTCTGAATGAGCAGAGGGTGTCGGACTTTCAGGTTTCTCCAGATGGGAAGTATCTTCTCCTCTCGGGGTCTTCAGGATATCTCCATCTCATGACCACGAAGGTGCAGTATCTGCTCGTGATGTCTGCAGTCATTCAGAAGAGTTCCTGCCTGAGCTGCAGGCATATATGTGCTGTGTTCACTGGTAGACCTTCTTAATCTGCTGCTAAAGCGTTACTTCAGCTACAGTCAGCCTCAAGGTTTTTAATATGCTCCCATCGTAAAGATGTGGTGAAAGTAATCCTGAACGGCTTAATCGAAGTCAAATGAGGAAATACAACCTTTATTGCACTACTGAGGTAGATCTCTGTTTGGATCTGTACAAGTTTGTACAGTACAGCGTAAGGGTAATCTAGTTTTCTTCTTGTGCTGGACACACGGCTGTGAAGTGAGGTCAGAATCAGGTGGTGTATGGTCTGAGAGACGTCAGATCCCTGGAGATCAGAGCTGAAGTGAGAGCGAGTGTAGTACTGTAGTAGTCTGAGCCGGTGCACTCCTCTGAGAATGAAATGTGTTTTCTAGACCAGGGAAGTGATCCGGAGCATGAAGATGAATGGCAGTGTGTGCTCTGCGGCTTTCACCAGCGACAGCAGCAAGATCTTTGCCAACTCCCGTAAGTCAACGCAAACACCCTCCTCACGTCATGATCCTGAAATAAACCCTGACCCTGCCATAGTCTCGTCAGTCCGGAGGACACCTTTCCTGTGACTGATGTGTGAAGCAGCTAATCACAGTTTCCTTTAGGGGTCATGATTAATCGCATCCGAAATAAAAGGTTTTGTGTACATAATATATGTGTGTGTGCTGGGTATATTTATTATGTATATATAAATACACACACATGCATGTATATATATATATATATATATATATGAAAAATACATAATATTTGTATATTTAATATATTTATATATAATATGAACGTATGCCTTCATGTCAGTACTGTGTGTGTGTGTGTGTGTCACAGAGGAAGGGGAGGTGTTCATCTGGGACGTGCAGAGCAGTAAGTGTCTGAAGAAGTTTGCGGATGACGGCTGTGTCAGAGGAACGTCTCTTGCGCTGTCCCGGGACGGCCTGTATCTGGCCTGTGGGTGAGTACATGAGCACACTGTTCGTCTCTCAGCCATTCTCACGTTCTGATGTTCATTCATGCTTATCTGTGCTGTAGCTTGTATTAAACTGGAAGAGACTTGAACTGAAGCGATCGGTCACGCCGTGTGAGTTGTGTGATAATGGACAGGATTTGAAAGTCGAGACTAACAGAAGTGAAGCACAAGCTCTTTGTGATGATTGGGTTGGAGGCGCATTACAAGTAATGTTATTTGAAGGGAAAACAGTGGACCCAGGGTCAAACAGAACCCCTGTTAATGGCGCTGCGTTAATTCATTATTATTGTCTTGTGGACAGCACTAAATTCAACACAAGAAACATTTTCTTCACACTAGACTTGTGCCGGTATTCGATAATGCGATATATCACGGTAATTAATATGCACGATATTGTTATCGTGGGCACTTCTAAATACCATGAATAATTATATATTACAAATTATTCAGAATTCGGAATGCATTTTAAGAATATTTTTCCCATCAACTGCTCAAAATGCACAACACCGCTGTATGCTGCTTGAAAGAAGCTGCTCTGATGTAAACAAGCACGTAAGAGAAGCACATGGAGGAACACGTGAGAGACGCGCTGAATGAAAGCACATTCACTCTCTGACAGCAGATGGCGCTAAAATGCAGCCCTTACCCTGTAAATCCCATAAATAAAGCAGCTGCTACTTTCTAAACCATTTTAAAATAATTTTAAATAGCCATTCAGATTTGTGGATTTGCTATGGTGTTCATCACAGAGCCAAATACTTTAATATTTAGATACGCTATTTACTTTCAAACTGTTTTTTTTTTTAAATCTGGACTACAACATGTCCTAGATATTGTTTGAAAGTGTTTTGATTCTTTATTGTTCATTCACACTTTACATTAGGGCTTCTTTAGTTAACAAAACTGCCAATGAAAAATTCTTCTGAACATTCATTAATCTTAGGTATTCCAATAATTAATAACACATCGTTAAAAATGAAAGTTGCAACTGTGTTATTTAATGAGCTTACATTAACTAAGACTTGTATTTTTTAACAAAGATTAATAACTAATAGCTTTAGCTATGCGATGTCCAATTTATTGATTGAGCACTATATTGTCCATGTATTGCACTATATTTTATGTATTTATATGTAAAATCATTTTCTATTTTTAAACGGTCTTAAATTCTTTTAAAGTCAATTTTTAAATCATTTTCAAAGTTCTTAAATCGCTTGTTTTATTTTTTGAGGTTATTTTTCTTCATGATTTTTTTTTACTTTCTTTTATGTAAAGCACTTTGAATTACCATTGTGCACAAAATGTGCTATATAAAAAAAACTTGCCATGCCTTGAATGTTAATGCATTAACTAAGGTTAACTAATGAGATCTTATTGTAAAGTGATACCTATTGGTCTTTATAGTTCTTTTGCACTTTAATGTGTAAAACTTTTAACTTTATATATTTTTTCTGTATTGCTTTATTGTATTTAAATGTTCAGTTATTTTTGCTATAAGAAAAGAGTTATTTAACCTTTTTTACTGTATTATGACCACTTTTTTGAAACTAAATTTCAATACCGTGATAATACCGTATACTGTGACGAAAGCATTATCAATTAATCGCAACAGGAAAATTTGATACTGACATATCACTGCTTCACACAGGTCTGTCTGACATGCTTTTAAATGACGGGAAATAACTGGCCCTGAACATCTGAGCCTAAACTCTAGCCTACTCGGCTGAAAGTGCAAATACTAGTCACTGAAGAAGAAGAAAGAATGTTAATAATTACCTGAGTAAGAGTAGCTCGAGTAGTGAGTCCCTAGGGACTTTGGATGCAGGATGATGAAGATGTTGATGCTTTGTTTCGTCATTCTCTCTGTGTGTGTGTGTGTGTGTGTGTGTGTGTGGCTCGAACGCTGCATGGACTTTATGAAAGCAGCATGGAAAATATGATTTCAAATACACAGGGTTTCTGGGTGTTTTTAAACAGCAGATGGAGTGTTTGTTTTTAATCATTTTACTTTTCAAAAATCATTAAGAACAAAATAACTGTTGTTTAAAAACACTTGTCTGTGACATACCCCTCAGAAACAGAAGGAAACCTGCACCTGTAGGTTATGAGCGTGTGAAGTGTGTGTTCTGGATCAGTCGTAAGGTGCTTCTGCTTGGTTCGCAGGTCTCAGAGCGGCGTGGTGAACATCTACTCGCAGAAGGACTGTCTGCACACGCTGGAGCCCAGGCCTCTGAAGGCCGTCATGAACCTGGTGACAGCGGCCACCTCTCTGTGCTTCAACAGCACCTCCGAGATCCTGGCCATCGCTTCCAGAGCAGATGATGAGGCCAACCGGCTGGTGTGTCTCAACCCGTGCCTCACATAGCAGTCGTTCTCATTCAGCTGTGTGTGTGTGTGTGTGTGTGTGTGAAACATCATCATATAAACAAAAGTCATTTGTATATAATAGATTTAAATTGGATTATTTCAATAGTTATTTAATACAGAAACGGTCAGAAACAGTACTGTGATTCTTGATGGGTATGAACAGACATCGCTCTCAGGTTACGCCAGCAGCAGTCTGGACGCTTGACATGGATTCATGCTGTTTGTGCAAATTATCATACAACACTCAACATTACTGAGATCACATGATCTGAAGCTGCTGACGCGGGATTGGCTGATTAGTGTGTGTGTGTGTGTATAGATGTATACACAGACAAACCTGTAATGAATTCTGGATGACTGAAAGAGTACATATTTCTGGATTTCAAATACCGTTCTTGTGTTCACTTACTGCTACGTTACACACAGTAATGGGGTAGTTGGGGTTTTTAGTTGCAAAATAATTTAGAAACTTAATTTTATTTTATTTTTTCCTTTTAAGGTCCATCTACCGAGTTTCACAGTGTTCTCCAATTTCCCACGATTCCAAAAGAAGACGATATTTCGAACCCGTTGTCTGGATTTCTCCCCACGGAGTGGATTCTACACTGTGGCCAATAATAAAGGCAATGCTCTGCTCTTCAGGTGAGAGGAAATCACACCCTTATGTTGGTGTCTCATGTTCAGGACTGATCAGTTCATGTCGCTCCTTCAATACCAGACACGCTTCAGTGGAATAAATGAATGACTTTAAACGAATAGAGCTAGAAAACAAGTGAATTGTTATACCTCCTTTATTCTTATGTTTTTGCTATGCTAGTGTTATCCAGATGTTTTCTAAGCATGTGTATTGTTGTTTGTCTCTAGGCTTCTGCATTATACTGACTTCTAGAGATGAAGCACCACATGGCAGACGGCTGATGGGTTCCTCTGATTTCTGTTCAATAAACTTTTGCCACATAACTCTGAGAACCATTGTGCTGTTGTACAAGTGTGCATTTGTTAGTTTGGTCATCTTAATACAGTCTGTCTTTAGCCCTGTTCGCACGGGATCAGTATCACCTGGTGACCTCCAGTCATTGGTAATAATTGTGGAGGTTGTCTGTGATCTTCATCCCGTGTGAATCGGCCATGTCTGTAATTTGTAAAGTAAAAGATCCCCCGTGAATGACCTACCATATTTCACCGAACACTGAGGTCCTGTGATATTAATTTCAAAATCACACAAGGTCCCCAGATAATACTAATCCTGTGCGAACAGGTCTTTTGACACTTGTCCTTGTCTTCAGAAGTGGACCTGCAGTAGAGCTCTTAAAATTACCATTTGGTTTTTGTTCCGTTTAATTGAATAAAACTTTACATATTCTTCCAGAGCAGCTTTACCAAGAACAGCCGCGGTTACCGACAGTGACAGTGGCGAGAAGAGCTCCCTAAGATGTTAGAAAACGATAAGAATAAACCCTAGGAAGTACTGTAGAGATGCGTCTCAAACTGAATACCTTGTCAGGAAAGGCATGGATAATGACTTCAAACTGAATAATAGAAAACAATAGAAAAACTAGAACCTGTAATTTTTTTAATTCTCTTTAACCTTTTATTTAGCAGACAAAGAAAAAAGATCTCTGTTTTCAATTTAATATTTTTGTATTTTTATTACTTTAATATTTGGTCAACTTTATATTTTTGTATTTTGGGAATGAGGCATGGTTACAAGAGTGTCACATCACCTTCTGTTTTAATTACACGTTTCAATCATTTCTGAGCAGAGACTTGTTAAAGTTTTGAAAGTGTATTTAATGCCTAATCTCACATGATTCAGCACTTAAGCTGCTCAGCAGTCCATAATCATCGTTATCTTATTCTCCTCATCATGATAAACCTTACATTTTCAACATGAGACACAACTGAAGCCTCATTTATAAAATGTTGCATAGAAACTCTTACGTATGATCTTATAATGATTTCTCAAATGTGTTTACATGTGATTCCGGGACTGAACTTACCCACCAAAAACACCTCTTTCAGATGTGAAATTTACAGACGTCAAAGTCACAAATGATCTTGAAATTGTTTTCAGCTGAATATTTTCAGATCTCCACCCTGTTAATGTTTCCTAATTAATGCCGTTAACAAATAATAGAGCAACAGTCAACGTGCAAATCCTTTACTTGTGAATGGCGAGCGACAAGAATTGCGTAGATTTTCAGATACCTGCAGCACTCCGACTCTCTGCAACAAGGAAAAATCCGTACACCTGCTTAGACCCTGATTTGGTGATTTTCCATGTCAAAGATAGTTTATAAATGGGAACACTGGCATGCTTTCATGTTCACACACCCTAAGATCACATCTGTGCATATCCATGCTTTATAAATGAGGCTCCTGGACTGCAGGACACATCCACTCTGTCTATGAAACCACGCTTTTGTTGCATGTACAGAATGAGGCCTGACATTCTCTCACTCTAATAATCATAGATTTTCCAGGAAAAGACATAATTTTGATGGCAGCATATGTCAAGACAAGTCACCTTTTATATTTATATAGTGCTTTTAACAATACAGATTGTGTCAAAGCACTTTACAGTATTAAATAGGAAAATACAGGTGCTGGTCATATAATTAGAATATCATCAAAAAGTTTGATTTCACTAATTCCATTCAAAAAGAGAAACTTGTATATTATATTCATTCATTACACACAGACTGATATATTTCAAATGTATATTTCTTTTAATTTTCATGATTATAACTGACAACTAAGGAAAATCCCAAATTCAGTATCTCAGAAAATTAGAATATTACTTAAGACTAGTGTTGTCACGGTACCAAAATTTCAGTATTCGGTAAAGATACCAGTGAAAATCCACGGTTCTCTGTACCAATTTCGGTACCAAAGCAAAACACAAAAATATGCTAATTTAAAAAAAAATTGATCACTAAAAATAAAACCAATGCCATTCTTTATACTTATTTACAATCGTGTTTAACGTTTTTCTACAAGTAATATAATTATGAAAAACAGTAAACAAGTTTCACCCAAATTTTATTTGTCTTTTAATTTATGAAATTTAAACACATTTAATTTTTTGTTAAATAAAGGGGATTTGCTATTAAAATTAAAACATGGAAGAAATATTGTGTGATTTAATTCTTTAAAAAATTAAATTTTATTATTTTTTTCAACAGTAGTAGCAGTTCTACTAAATTTTGAAACATGCAGTGCTCATGTTTATTCAATGAAGTCAAAGCCTTTTGGAAAATCTATTTGTGGCAGTCAGTTTTGATATTGTAATAAATCAATGTGTGGGAAACCCTGGGTTGCTGTGAATACCTTTAAATTGACACTGGTTTTACTCAAATGAAACGGTAAAATGCTTGTGAAGACTCAGAACAGTTCTGGTGATGTTGTTTATGTATTTTTATGTCCTCATTGAGACATTTGATTTGATTAATCGTCACGCGCTTCAGTCTGTGTAGTAAACACACGCACACGTCTCTGCCATTCATTCATTCATTCATTCATTCACACAGAGACGCGCAGAACATTTACAGTTACTGGTCAATATGGAGATTTGATTTGATTAATTTATGCTAACTTTGACAAATCCAGTGACTGTCCATATTAAAATGTAAGTTTCATTTTCATGACTGGATTTTGAGATTCCGTCCGCATTTTCTGCTACGCGGAAATCATAGTGCTGTATGCTACGCCGAAAGGTTGATAGGGCTGTACCACCGGTCAAAGAACCAGGTTTTTTTAGTACCGACTTGACCGAAGTACTCGGTACCAACTGAAAGTCTGAAAAGTATGAGGATGTACATCACTCAATAGTTAGTTGGGGCTCCTTTTGCCTGAATAACTGCAGCAATGCAGCGTGGCATGGAGTCGATCAGTCTGTGGCACTGCTCAGGTGTTATGAGAGCCCAGGTTGCTCTGATAGTGGCCTTCAGCTCTTCTGCATTCTTGGGTCTGGCATATCACATCTTCCTCCTCACAATACCCCATAGATTTTCTATGGGGTTAAGGTCAGGCGAGTTTGCTGGCCAATTAAGAACAGGGATACCGTGGTCCTTAAACCAGGTACTGGTAGCTTTGGCATTGTGTGCAGGTGCCAAGTCCTGTTGGAAAATTAAATCTGCATCTCCATAAAGTTGGTCAGCAGCAGGAAGCATGAAGTGCTCTAAAACTTCCTGGTATACGGCTGCGTTGACCTTGGACCTCAGAAAACACAGTGGACCAACATCAGCAGATGACATGGAAACCCAAACCATCACTGACTGTGGAAACTTTACACTGGACCTCAAGCAATGTGGATTGTGTGCCTCTCCTCTCTTCCTCCAGACTCTGGGACCCTGATATCCAAAGGAAATGCAAAATTTACTTTCATCAGAGAACATAGCTTTGGACCACTCAGCAGCAGTCCAGTCCTTTTTGAAGCGAGACGCTTCTGACGCTGTCTGTTGTTCAAGAGTGGCTTGACACAAGGAATGCGACAGCTGAAACCCATGTCTTGCATACATCTGTGTGTAGTGGTTCTTGAAGCACTGACTCTAGCTGCAGTCCACTCTTTGTGAATCTCCCCCCCATTTTTGAATGGGTTTTGTTTCACAATCCTCTCCAGGGTGCGGTTATCCCTACTGCTTGTACACTTTTTTTCTACCACATCTTTTCCTTCCCTTCGCCTCTCTATTAATGTGCTTGGACACAGAGCTCTGTGAACAGCCAGCCTCTTTTGCAATGACATTTTGTGTCTTGCCTTCCTTGTGCAAGGTGTCAATGGTCGTGTTTTGGACAACTGTCAATTCAGCAGTCTTCCCCATGATTGTGTAGCCAACAGAACTAGACTGAGAGACCATTTAAAGGCCTTTGCAGGTGTTTTGAGTTAATTAGCTGATTAGAGTGTGGCACCAGGTGTCTTCAATATTGAACCTTTTCACAATATTCAAATTTTCTGAGATACTGAATTTGGGATTTTCCTTAGTTGTCAGTTATAATCATCAAAATTAAAAGAAATAAACATTTGAAATATATCATTCTGTGTGTAATGAATGAATAATATACAAGTTATACAAGTTTCACTTTTTGAATGGAATTACTGAAATCAACTTTTTGATGATATTCTTATTATATGACCAGCACCTGTAGTGTCAACAATGCTGAAGGACAATAGTCAACACTCAATTTTCAGTTAAAGGCAGTTCATCATTGAATTTAGTGATGTCATCATCCAGCTCAGTTCAGTTTAAATAGTATTTGTGCAATCAAGTCAACGATATCACTGGATATTAAGTGTCCCCAACTAAGCAAGCCAGAGGCAACAGTGGCAAGGAACCAAAACTCCATTGGTGACAGAATGGAGAAAAAACCTTAGGAGAAACCAGGCTCAGTTGGGGGGCCAGTTCTCCTCTGGCCAGATGAAACCAGCAGTTCAATTCCAGGCTGCAGCAAAGTCCAATTGTGCAGAAGAATCATCTGTTTCCTGTGGTCTTGTCCCGGTGGTCGTCTGAGACAAGGTCTTTACAGGGGATCTGTCTCTGCAGCTCATCTAGTTGTCCTGGTCTCCGCTGTCTTTCAGGGCTGTAGAGGTCCTTTCTAGGTGCTGATCCACCATCCGGGCTGGATACATACTGCAGTGACCCTCTGATCTGGACATAGACTGGATCTGGTGGCTACGGTGACCTTGGAATAAGAGAGAAACAGACTAATATGAGCGTAGATGCCATTCTTCTAATGATGTAGCAAGTATAAGGCTTTATAAGTAATACGATGTTTGATAGGGAGCCAGTGCAGTGTTGACAGAACCGGGCTAATATGATCATACTTCCTGGTTCTAGTAAGAGCTCTAGCTGCTGCTGATGTCGCAAATTACTACTCAAGCAACAATTACCAGGCTGAAGACATTGTTTTCTATTTATGGATTACCTGAAAAAATTGTGACAGATCAAGCATCCAAGTCAAGTCAAGTCAAGTCACTTTTATTGTCACATCACCACAGCACATGTGCCTTGGTGAGTGAAATTCTTGGGAGCGTGCACCAGAAATTGCAGAACAGTTAACATATAACCATACAGACTTCAGCAGGTGAAAATATGCAATATGCACATACATATAGTCAGTACACACAGTGTACTATTGGACATACTTACAGTAAGCACTACACGTTTTACACAATATGTACATACATACAGTTAGCACTACACATTATACACTATCCACAGAATGTACACATTCTACATTATGTAGACATATGTACGCATGAAAATATGCTAAGGTGCAACAGAGTGTACGTGGGCTGGATACAGAAATGTTATGGATGTGCATTGGATGGAATCCAGTGGTAGCAGGTAAATTATTGTATTAAATAGTTCGGCGTTGAACTGTTAAAGTTAAAGTGCAGTGTGTGGCATACCATATTGTGGAGTATGCTGTAGGGTGTATTAGTTCAGACTGTTCATAAGTCGGATAGCCTGAGGGAAAAAGCTATCCCTCAGTCGGCTAGTGTGGGATCGGATGCTGCGGAGACGTCTTCCTGAAGGCAGCAGAGAGAGCAGTCTGTGGGAAGGATGGCTGGAGTCACTGATGATCCTCCGGGATTTCCTTATACACCGCCTGGTGTAGATGTCCTGGAGGGAGGGAAGCTCACCTCCAACAATGTGGCTGGCAGTTCACACTACCCTTTTCAGAGCTTTGCGGTTGCCAGTGGTGCTGTTTCGAAACCAGGCAGTGATGCAGCCCGTCAGGATGCTCTCTATAGTGCAATTGTAGAATGAATGGTGATGGGTGTGTGTTATTCCAAACTTGTTCAGGAGGGAGCCGTCTCAGAAAGAAAAGGCGTTGATGTGCCTTTTTCAGCACTGCATCATTGTG
>NC_056590.1:4639558-4639636 GCF_018340385.1 Cyprinus carpio
AGCTGCGGGAGCGCTCTCTGTGTGGGCGGTGTTGTGAGCCTCGAAACGAGCATAAAATTTATTCAGCTCGTCCGGTAC
>NC_056590.1:4639728-4639903 GCF_018340385.1 Cyprinus carpio
TGTGTTGGCTTGAGGGGGAATGTAAACAGTGGTGATTATGACCGCTGTGAATTCCCTCGGTAGTCAGAATGGTCGACACAGAAGCATATGAAATTCCAGATCAGGGGAGCAGAAGTGTAACGAAGAATAACTCGACTTGGGATCCATTTGCATCGTACAGGCGAAGGGTCAGGAT
>NC_056590.1:4640903-4687217 GCF_018340385.1 Cyprinus carpio
CCCCCCACTAATTTCAAATTGTTCCCCCACCCCTCGTATGACCTGGAGGGGTGGAG
Source organism: Cyprinus carpio (assembly GCF_018340385.1). Taxonomy (NCBI): domain Eukaryota; kingdom Metazoa; phylum Chordata; class Actinopteri; order Cypriniformes; family Cyprinidae; genus Cyprinus; species Cyprinus carpio. The sequence goes on from NC_056590.1 coordinate 4,640,960, forward strand.
GTACTGGTCTCCTTATTTCAAAAGAATGGAAATTGATCTCAAAACCTCTCTTCAGTACAGTTCATTTGATCACAATGCATTGCTATAAACCCAACCCTGTAAAATCCACTTTGGGTCATTTATCGTCCCCCAGGTCCAATGGGAACTTCATTCTTGGAGGATTTGGATGTGGTACATCAAACCTTTTCCCCAAGGGATGGTAATCCTCTTGAACTGCTTTGTGACTTCCAAATTCACCTGAGATAAACCCCCAGCTGCTGACTTCAACTCGGCTGCTTCGCATCATTTGTTGCTCAAGCGCTCTTCTACTACCAGCGACCTCACAAAGCAGGTAACCACCGGGAACCTCAATCTAACACGCGCTGTTGCTTCCAGGACAACCCTGTAGTTGCACACCTCAATGACTCACTTCCTCATAAAACGTGCTTACCTTGCCCTTCATTCCTGAAGTGGCCCACCAGCCCACCGCAAGGGCACCTTTCGACGGAACCGACGCTCCCTCTCCTTCCATCTCGCCTATCCTCTCTGGTTTCATCCTCACTTCCTTCCATCGCTCAGGGTCTTCAGCTCTGGACAGAAAAAGTGCTCCTGACAATCTTTGCTCCACTCTGACCTCTTGTGCTTTGGTCCAGACTTTTTTGTGCCCACTGTCATCCAGCCTCGGGTAAGCCCAACTGCTAAGAAACCATCTGCTAAATCCAAGCACTTTCTAGAAAACTACAGGAAACTACCTCCCTTTTTCCATTCATGGCAAAGGACACTTGCGCGAGGTATGTGGTTCAAACAAAACAACTCCTAATGTTCTTTGTACAGAACACGTTCGGGATCTGTAACCATTCTTGCTTCAAAGGCGGCCGCACGGCACCTGAAACGCCCCTACCTCTACGGTTTTCACTGAAAGCCCTGCGGGACTGGTACTGGCAAGAGAAGCTTTTTTCAGACATCCTCAGTACTCATCTTTGTGGATCTGTCGTGGCTGCTTGTGAACAGTGTTAATCACTCAGATTTCTACAGTCCACCCCTCCAGAAAAGCTGGCATCTCTGGAACCACAGCTCCTGTTGGTTTAAGTCCGACATCTCATATAGATCCTTCAGGGTGTCTGTGGAGGGTGAAGTTTCTTCAGTCCACAACTTCTTGTTACTGGAGTTTTTCCTCAAGCTCAGTACTTTGAACTTCTTCTCTTCTCGTTACATGACTCATTCGGCTCTTGTTCATTCAGCCGCAATGGCCTTTCTACACTGCGAGAGCTGATGAGACTCCACATTACTTCTGATCCAACAGATGATCATAACGGTAGCTGCTCGCATTGCACGCCTGTTCTGAGTGCCATTTCTAGCTGGATGAATGACCAATCCCCTGCGTCTCAACCTTTAACTCCGACAGAACTGCCTGGCTGGTGGTTTCCAGCCAACCCATTGTTTACATCACAAGTTCTCTCTACAGTGGGGTCGTCTAACCATAAACTCCCTTCCAGGACCGCCGGAAACCTTAGGAGTTTGTGATGTGAATCATCAGTTAAGCTTCACAGACCCATATTGCGTACAAACGACCCGGTTCTTGCATAATTTGACCGTCAATACAACATTAGGAAGATTAGGACCTATTCTGTCAGAGCAACTGCATCCAACTTCGTGTCCAAGTCTTGTTCGCACCCAGACTGGACTAATGTAATGCGCTACCTGGCGGGGCTTCCTGCATGTACTATCACGCCTTTACAACTGATCAGGAATGCAGCAGCGAGGAGTTTCCTTCAATGAGCCAAAAACCGCTCATGTTACTACTCCCTCTCCTCATCGAGGGTTACACTGTCTACAGTAGCCTGCTAGCATCAAAATCAAGGTACTGATTGCTTGCCTACCAAGAACGACCACTGGGCACGGTACCAATATACCTAAACTCAATGTTTCCAACTTATGTGCCCTTCCCGAAGCGTGCATTCTGCAAGCTGGCGAGCGGGCCCGTTGTGGGACATCCCAAAGAGGTTCCCACCATCACTCTCCTTCAACTCACCTTGTTAAATGCGTCTGGACTCATGTCCCAAAAACAGCTAAAAGGACTTCTCTTTTTCGCCAGCGCTTGAGCAACTAATACTAGCACTTACCTGTTATTGTCTATCCTATTCCTTGAATGGTTGCTAAACGAACCTGACTTGGCATGGCACTTGATCTGTTGTTGTTCTCGGTTCTCCCCTCCAGCTCGTTGGTTCTGATTGCTTCGATTGTTCTCATTTGTAACCTGCTGTGGATAAACGCGCCTGTCTGCGAAATGATTAAATGTGTCAATTGTGTAACTCCGACAAGGGAGCCCACCCTGGGTCCGTAAACTTGGACAGGCATTGGAGAATTGGACCCCCTCTCAAGGGCTGGACGTGCGAACCCAAGGACGAAGGAGGCGGGACAGGAGGCCAGCGGAGGAGTCCCGGAGAGGGAGAGGGCAGTTCAAATCCTCCAGTTCAGATTCCCAGTCTGTAAGAATCCCCTCCTCATTTTGGGCGTGCCCTAGTCAGCTCACCCTCAGCACCGTTGATGCAAGGGGGCGGAGCTCCTCTCTGCGCCTCACCTGTCTGTGTCTTCTACCTTGTGGCAGGTGGTGTTGACGGCTCACACACCTGATCTGAACGTCATGGCGTCTGGCTTACACGGCGACCCTCGACTCTGGCCCGCTCTATGCAGTGATGGCTTTCGCCGGTCGGAGGCGCGCTCTGGCTCTCCATCAGCTGGCAGGCTCGAGCATGCACTCACACATCAGGGGAGATAGTGGGGCTGGGCTCTGGGTCTGGAGTGGACACTGGCTGAGATCGCTCCATGTGGCATATGGTTGAGAGGGTTGACACAGTTTCTCACCCCGAGGTCATTCCACGAATGCGGCGAAGTTCCTTCCGAGGACCCATCGTCGACAATGGCGCTCTGCACACCCAGTGTTGAGGCTGGAATTATAGAACGCGCAGAGTGCATCGGCCGCATAGTTGGTGATAATGGGCCTAGCAAAAGGAACTGCCTTCGTATGGTCCTTGAGTGAACGTCCTTCGTGTACATAAAACACAACACTATAACATAAATAAAAGGACTGATAGGAAAACCCGGAAACAAATGGAGTGGTAGACACGCAATTAAACTTTTTTGTAGTCGGGTCTTCTGTCACACTACGCTGTCGGTAGGAAACATTGGAGTCCGAGAGGTAGATCGTAGCGTTGAGAGCTGTCTTATTAGATCCAACACCCGTAACCGAATGTGTGAGGACCAAAATAAATGTATATTTTTTTAGCTGCCTTCAGTACTTTATTTAGAATATATGTTAAATTATCGACTACACAAAATTACCTTGAGATTCACATTGCGAGGTGCCGTTTAAAACAGTTTATTGAGGAAACCAACACATTCAAAGTCTGACTGCTCTAAAAGCTGAATTTGTTTGCAAATGACATTCTACTGCCACAGTGCACACAGATCCTTACTAGAAGATGCATGCTAATATTCTGAGTGTGCTTACTTAAAATTATTGTATAGAATATTATTATTTTTTTTGATTGTAATTGAAAGAACAGCATCATTTGTAACATTGATTATTGTATTTATCATCACTTGTGTGCTAAATAAAAGTTTTTAATTTCTATATATACTGGACAGCCCAGCTTTTAAATTGGTAATAGTGGCAGTGGTTTCTCAACCACATTCCTGGAGGACCCCCCCACTCAACTGCACATTTTTGCATTTCCTACCTTTAATCAAATGCACACTGATTCAAGGTCACCTGCTCATGGGTGGTGTCAGACAAAGGAGACAATGGAAAACATGCAGTGATGGGGGTCACCTCCAGGAATGGTGGCTGAGAAACCACTGTGTAAGGTGATCCAGTTCTTTTGTCAGCTGACACCATAATACACTCATAAAAAATGTACGGCAATGCCTTTTCAAAAGGGAAACCTTTTGTACCTTATTTTACCCCTAAAGGTTACCTTTAAAAACAGTGGTATCTCAACCACACAGTTCCTGGAGGACCCCCCTCACTGCACATTTTGCCTGTCTCCTTAGATTCAAAGCACACACCAATGGTCAGGTCTTTGCTCCTTCTCATTATAGGAGATCCTCACCAGACTTGAAATGGGTTTTGTGTCAGCACCACAACCGGAGACCTACAAAAATGTGCAGTCTGGAACGGTCAGGGTCTCCAGGATATGGTGCGCAGATGACAATCATTGGTATAAGTGTACTATTTGTTACCACTTCCGCGTAAAGACTGCGTAAATGATGCTGAAAAATTTCGCTTTTGAGTCACAGGAAGATAAAAAATTAAATTTATTTTAAAAATAATATTTTCAAATAGAAGTAGGCAATGTTATTTAAAATAGTATAAATATTTCAGGCAAGTATTACTGCTTTAGCAATGCAACTTTTCTGTTATTTTGGAGTGTAACAAATAAATGCAAGGGCCTTTGGTGAGCGCACTTAGAACGTAGCTATTTTCTTTACCATAAGTTTAAAAGTTATAATTGAAAATGCTGATGTATGGTTCACTTACATGATCTATTGACTGGTATTGTGTCAGGTGAATTGAAATCACCAGCTCGTGGCCCCAAATGTTGGGAAGAATTACGAAGTAAATATTAGCTTTCAAAAAGTTTGCTGCTAAACTGCTTTTAAGGATCTTTGTTTCAGTTGTGTCTGTGAGTTGTACTTGCAAATATAATGCCAAGCACTATCATTATGTTGCAACAGGCTTTTTATCGACAATTACATGACACTTTAGGCAAAAAGAGTCAGGTATTTGCAGTGTTGCCCCTTCTTTTTCAGGACCTCCTGCAAATTCCGACACCTGGGCATGCTCCAATCAAATCAACTCTCTGGGCCAAATCCGACTGGATCAGCAACCCTATTACTTTCAACCCATAATACACCTCTTTGGAGAGTTGTACAGAAGTAGTGGGTTTTTGTTTTGTCCACCCGCCTCTTGAGGGTTTTGACCACAAGTTTACTCAATGGGATTAGAGATCTGGGGAGTTTCCAGGCCAGGGACCCAAAATTTTCAACACTTCTGGTCCCCCGAGCCCACTTAGTTATCACTTTTTGCCTTTATGGCACGGTGTGCATCCATCGTGTTGGTGGAAAATGCATTGTTCCTTCACCAAACTGTTGTTGGTAGGTTGTTGGGTAAGAAGTTGCTGTTTGGAGGGGGTGTTGTGGTACCATTCTTTATTTCATGGCACTGTGTTTTTGGGCAGAGATGTGTACAGTCGATGCCCACTCCCTTTGGATGAGAGAAGCAACCCCATGCACCTGAATGGATGTCAGGATGCTTTACTGTTGGCATGACACGGGGAATGATGGTTAGCGCTCACCTTTTTCTTCTCTCGGGACAAGCCTTTTTTCCAGATTGCCCCATCGCAACAATGATCGGAAAGAGGGCTTTCATCGGGGAATAATGACATTTGTTTGCCACAGTCCTCAGCCAGTCGCATTCATCTATACTTTCTCCTAGGTAAGATCAATTCTGTCTCTGATGTTTTTTTTGGAGAGACTGAGAAGTGGGGGCTTCTTTGCCTGCACCTTCTGCACAAGCCAGCCAATCCTTCCAAAAGTCTTCTCGCACTCACTGTGTGTGCAGATGCCCGCTCACAAACCTGCCTGCGCGCCATTCCTGAGCATAGCTCTGCACTGGTGCGCACTCCGAATCCCGCAGCTGAATCCCATCTTTAGGAGACGATCCCTGGTGCTTGCTGGCTTTCTTGGACGCCCCTGAAGCCTTCTTCTTTAAGAAATTGAACCGTCTTTCCTTGAAGTTCTTGATGAACCTATAAATTGTTGATTTAGGTGCAATCTTTTTTGTTTGCAGTAGCCACAACATGCTTGCCTGTGAAGCCATTTTATGCAACGCAATGATGGTCTGCACGCATTTCTATGCAGGGTCACCATGGTTAACAATGGGAAAAGAACAAGATTTCAAGCATCACCCTCCTTTTAACATGTCAATCTGCCATTCTACTACCCAATCAGCCTGACATAATGATCCCCAAGGCCTTGTGCTCGTCAACATTCTCACCCTGAGTTAACAATGATGATTACTGAAATGATCTCAGCAGGGTTTCCTTTAATGACAGCAATGAAATGCAGTGGAAAGGTTTTTTTGGGATTAAGTTAATTTTCATGCCAAAGAAGGACTATGCAATTCATCTGATCACTCTTCATAACATTCTGGAGTATATGCAAATTGGCTATTATAAAAACTTAAGCAGCAACTTTTCCAATTTCCAATATTTATGTAATTTCTCAAAACTTTTGGCCACGACCTGTATACCAAATGAATATCACATACCTGGCACATACCTCATATTACTTTTATATCTTATTGCTGTCTATGTTATACGTTATAACATCCTGGCATCGTGAAACATTGAAATGATGTAAATGAAACTTCATAATGTTTCACTTGATTATACATTTGGTCAGGAATTATATTTTGGAAAAAGTCTAACTAGTAAAATGTGTACAAGTTATATGAAAACTAATACAAGTAGATTAATAATAAAAAAGGCTTACTCATGTTTATGATCTCTGCTGGTTTAAGCCACTTCATTCTTCTTTCTGAGGTAAATGCAAATCTTATTCCTCTCAAGCTTTCTATAGATCTATCTCTCATGTCTCTGTGTTGAGTATTCACTGAGTTACAGTTCATTTTAATGACGAGTTTCTAAATGAAGATCACGTAGAACCTAGGTGGCAGACAGTGCACTCTGTTTGTTTTCTTTATTTTATAAATGCACAAAGTTTTGTTGTTATTATGTGTGTATACAAATAAAAGTAGACCCTTTACAGATTCGATTGATGTATTGCTCTTATCTGTATGATCAAAACTGAAAGTGTAATTTAAGTTCTTTTCAGTCTTATCAGGAGAACATGCCACAAAATGCGTATCCGTGTTAGTCGACTCCAGAGGGTTAAAGGGGTCATATGATGCAATTAAAATTTTTCCTTTCTCTTTGGAGCATTACAAGCCCTTGGTGCATAAAGAATATATGTAAAGTTGCAAAGACTAAAGTCTCAAATCCAAATAAATATTCTTTATGAAAGTTAAGAGTCAACCACGGTGTCCTACACATGAATTTAAATTGTAGTGTGGGAAGATTTGCATCAGTGCACATCACAGGATATTCCGCCATGATTCCAGTTCGAAGCGAACGTATATGTTCCATTCAAAGTGCATTGAAGTGTGTGAGACGTGAATTTAAATTGTATTTATTTACAGAGGTATATGATGGCACACTTGACTGTGTGTGAAGTCATTGCGCAGCGCAAATCCGTGAATGAATGTTCCTAAGTGAGGTAAATTTCAACAGATTTCCCCTGCTCAGGGAGTATGGAGCAATGAACACTGTGTAGGGACCATGTCAGTGGGAACACAGTTCATGGACGGAGCTCACTTCTAACGAGCTAATTATCTGAATTAGGTGTGTTAACAAAGAGAGACATGCAAAATATGCAAAGATGGGGGGCGCGAGGACTGGAATTGAGAACCGCTAGTATTGTCATTATAATTCGTAATTATGTCCCCACTGGATGCAACAAATATCTTGTTTATAATGGGCTTTTATGTTTTTGTTTCAGCCCTCTGGGACACACAGGGGCAAAACATTTCTGTCCCACGCTTGAGGTATTCGGCAAATCACAACGCACTGGATAGCTGGCCAATCAGAGCACACCTCACTTTTCAGACCGATGAGTTTGTAAAAATCGTCGCGTTTCAGAAAAGAGAAACAATAATGTTTTTTGAAACTTAAACCGCATAAACACATTTCATCACACCAAATACACAAAATAATGTTCTTTTCAGAAACATCATATGACCCATTTAATCTACTTCATTGTTTTCTTATTGAATTTAACTCTAGTTTCATCACTCAGGCTTATAAATAACAAATACAACAAAAATGCCTTTTTTTGATGCATTATGATTATATGAATATTATGATTATTCAAATATATTTAATTTGGTCATTGTGCTTTTTTTTCTGTGTGTATAATCTCATACTATGATGTACGCAAACTCATGATATTTATGTTTTCTGTTTCTTGTCATTATGATTGTTTATTGTTAAAGATACAGCATCTTTCCCTGAGCTTGTATGCAATAAGTTGTGCAATAAAAAAAAAGAAAAGAAAAAGATGTGAGCGACAGGTGCAGTAACAGCTCACAGCATCAGTAACTCAACAACCCTAGCTAGTACGGTTTTCCTCAGCGTTTGCAATGTCTGCAAAAAGGAGACGTCAGCCAGCTGCTAAAAGAGCTTACCTTTGGAGAAGATTTTGTTGATTTTATACTCAAAAAATTTAATTATTATTACTTAAAAATAAAGATTACCCCAGAATGCATTGCTAGCTCATAATAATAACACTTACACACATTATGATAAATGCTGACCAATAATTAATTATATTGATATTATAGAATATAATATTGTTAGAATTAAGAATTTGGAGACCAAGTATTTCAAGAAGATCTGTTCTGGTTGGGCAATCTAGCATAGAAAAGCAGGTACCCGGGAGCCAAGAATGACACAAGGAGTGCAGTTCAATCATTGCACACAAGTTATGGATCATATAGGAAGTGAAACTGTCAGCTCAGCATTAGTAGAGGGAAAAGGGAGATATATGCTATCCAAGCAAAACAACATATACTATGACCATGACATAAATGGTCACATCCATTAGGAGGTACAGAGAAGAGCACAGGATGTTCTAGGATATTACAATGGCCACTTTAAGACAGCATTTCTTACCCATTGAACATCCATGTGTGTTTATACAGAAATAAAATCTGATTAATATTGTTTTGTTAGTCAAAATATATTCTCCTATATATCAAACTTAGAGGAGATCTGGTTAGTAAGGATCAGTGGCGGCTCGTCGGGGGAGGCCTTTTGTTCATGTTTGTTTTACCAATGTACAACTGCCAATGTAACATTCCATACATTTTAGAAAGTTAACCTTATGTTTGTGATATTTAGCAGTGAAAAATAAATGAAATATTGTATAAATTATTAAAATAATACCTCAACCAGAATTTTGTGTGTTGAATTTTGTATTTTAAGCAAAATAACAACACATACAAATAAACCACAGTAAAATAATGAAGAATAATTTCCACAATTTAACAGTTTTAATTGTTTTTGAGTAATAATAATAATAATAAACACACCTTACACTACACTGAAAACACATGAACTGCAAGTGACCATAATTGTTACAGTAAAAACACAATGTGTGCGCACGCACACACACTTTACTCTTCAAGACCTCCATCGTCTGTGAAGCAATCCCAGCTACAGTAGCCAGGGGTCATCTGAGGAGTAAAACCCCAAAAGCACTCGCTGTTGTCCATTTCCCTGGTGACCAGACCCACAGTCTTTGTGAAGCTGGCTGCACCGTAGGTGACTGGACCTAGAGATTACAAAAAATAAATAAATAAATAAATAAATAATAATAAAATAATAATAATAATAATAATAATAATAATAAAAAAAAAAAAAAAAAAAAAAAACACACAAACAATTATGACAGCACATTAAGTCACAATTCAGACAATAAAATTTTCATGTTTCAGTCAAAAGTTTCATGTTAGGGAAATGGAAGAGAGTGAGATTACTTAGCCTAATTATTATACCCACAAAAAACAAGCGGGTCAAGCACACTTACTGAAGTCACTATCAAGCCAGCTGAAGTGTGCCTCCTGTTAAATATGCTCCTGACTGACAATGTTGTTAAATATCTGGCATGAACAATTACGTCAGATGGGTCAAGTTTAATTACATGACTGACTTTGCATTATCATTAATGTTAAAGCAATTTACTTGTACTGATGCATCTGATTGCTGGGCTGGGGACACAAAGAAGGCATGAGCACAGCAAAACTGGAACAAAACTATGTCTGTGTACTGACGTTATGTAAATTCAACACAGAAAAGTACTGCATCATTCACCTGACAGTCCCAAAGCAGACAAGGTGATGGTGCTCAGAAGTTCAGTCTCTATCTGTGGAGGTGTTATGAGGATGGAGAACACTTGATATACATTTGATCTGAAACAAACAAAGTCAAACAATAGAATAATAGAACAACAAAATAGAAAAATATGTACATGTTAATGTCACATGTAAAAAGACTTTGACTTCTAGGGTGGCAACATACATTTAAAATGTAAAGGGGGCTGCATCTTCCATGCTAATCTTATAACTGGAAGTGAATGAAAAATTAAATATGAAAATAACCAACTCATATGACCTTTTTAACATTATACAACAAATGCTAGAGGCATACACATACAAAACAATCGTGTCCTTTCATTATTTACTACGTCATTTAAACACAAGCCACCAAAACCTAAGTTACACCTGTGCTATCCGTCATGTACTGAAGGTAAAAATTTAAAGAACAAACAATTTACAAATAGGTTTATCAGAAATGTATTATCCAAACAGTACTTCCCCAGTCAACTGAAAAGAAAGTTTGTTCTTCACGAATTTAGTGAAGAAGAGGCAAAGAAAATAAGGAAGCGTTATTTTACTTATCCAGTTCTTCCTAAAGCCAAAGAAGTGACATTTAAAATTCATGCTGGTTCTGTGAGAAAAATAGAAACTGTGGAACATATGTTCTTCCAATGTGAACTTGTACAGACTTTCTGGCTGGAATTTCAAAACTGGCTTCATTCCAAACATATATCAATACACCCTTTGACTGTGATCTCAATTAAAGTTGGAGTATTATTGAAGGATAAGATTTTAGACTTTTTGATTAATAATTTAATTACTTTGTGTAAACACTATATCCACAGATGTAAGTATTTAAAGGTTAAAACTCACTTCTGTCGATGGAAGAATGAACTAAAGATATTTACAAAGTCTCTTCATTACATGATGGACGGGAACGCCCAGAAACTCTTGTATGCTTTGAACTTGTTTTTGCTGTTAGAATAAGACCCTCATCCTTCTTTTTCTTTCCCCTTTTTTATTCTGTTTTATCTTATGGTGTGATTATTGTTATTTGTTTTGTTTTGTTCATCTTTTTTTCTTTCTATTTGGCTGTATCAACACTAATAATATGTGTTCAGTTGTTGAAATGTGCCGTAAAGGTTTGTAATTGAACTTGATACCTTAATTTCAAAAAAAAAAAAAAAAAAAAAAAAAACACACATTGTCCAAACACACTGATCTATATATGACTATATATGGTGTATATATGATTTATAGATCAGTCGCCAGACATCAACATTGCTCGCGATATAAAAGAAATCTATAAATCCATCGTGTTTATTAATCCTTTTGTGAGAAAAGGAAAAGGGGGAGGGTAGGGAGAGTTGAGCTCTTGTGCCTCAGTTGGTAAAAAAAATTAGCCAATCAGCATCGAGTGTTCACTTTCAGTGCTGAGGAGTGTTGAGAAAAGAAACCTCGTAGAGGAGGCTAGCCTCCGTCAGGGTATATTCTGGCAAACTGTTTACCAATCACGTTTCGCAATCGGCAAAGCAAACTGTGGTACACGCCTCTACCAACACGCGATGGGTAACTTGCAAAGCACATTAATCCTTGCTGTTTTGAGAAGTAGAAGGCGATAGACAGTACGAGGTTGAGAAGTAGAAGGCGGGGCAACAGTTAAAACATTTCAAAGTAAAAGTTCATGCAAACAGATATTAATAGACAAGTTTCAGTCAAATATTTATGGTTATAGCAAAATCCAGTGTTAAAGTAGAGCGCAAACAATTATATTTGGAACATTACAATATTGTATCCAATATGCGGTCACTTCAGCGTATTCATTCCCGGGCTAAAGAACACACTTTTTTAGGGATCACATGCATAGTTATGCAAAATAAAGAGTACAATATACAACAAACACAATATAAGAAAAATCAGATATAGTTTAAAATGTCCTTTGAAATAACAATGAGCACTTGTATTGGTATGCTGGTAATTTTAAGTAGATCATTAATTATTAAATACATTTACATTTAATCATTTAGCAGAAGCTTTTATGCAAAGCGACTTACAAATGACGACAATAGAAGCAATCAAAACCAACAAAATAGCAATAAAATTCAAATGCTATGATAAGCCTCAGTTAGCCTAACACAGTACACGTACAGGATTTTCATTTTATTTTTGTTTTTTGTTTTTCTATATAAATATACACATATCACTCACACACACACACACACACACACACACACACACACACACACACACATATAGATATATATATATATATATATATAATATATATATCATATATATATACAACACACACAACAAAAATATTTATACAAAAAGTATTAAAAAAAAACATAATAATAGTCCTCCGCTTCTACGGATTCTTAATGACTTTTATTTTCTACTACATGTAATCTCTTTCTCTTCATCAAATAGCCAGATTTAATGAATGGCTTGACACAAACCTTATACCAAGGCCAGACAAAGCTTGCTTTTGGGTACAGCAACATTCGCAACCTACCCATGAAATCTCATTTCTCTCATGAATTTACTTCATACCTGCAACAAGAAATAAACCAGAGATGATTCTATCAGTGTCAGAAATTAACTTTCCCATTAGGGGCAACTGATTTTTTTTTAACCATTTATACAGAATTTCATATTAGGCCTAAATATGTATGTCATCCTTAATGTTAAATTCTTAAATGTTAATGTTAAATTGGAATACATGTAATATGACAATAGGCTGTTACCAATTAAATCAGTATTAACTTAGATATAGGCCTATTACCAGTTTAATGCTGATCAGATGGTTGTACATGCATTTACATAGCAATTACAACTGTAAAAATGAAATGAGATTAATATTTTATATAACATTTTTAATATAGAAATATGTAATGACAAAATGAAATGATAGGCCTACTTTATGTAAGCAAGATGGCGCCGTCCAGGTCACTCCGCTTCGATTGTGTTTTTATTTTACTTTTTTACCTACTTTTGCTTTCTCTTTTTTACACACATAACCTCTGCACTGATCACTTACGACAAAGGAACACTTTTGGACATTGGATACCACTTCACTAACCTGTTTCAGGACACTTTATCCTCCAACCCATCGTGGCCATCTGAGATTCTCCGGAACGCCGAGATGAACAATGGCCACCTGAATAACCACCCGAGGCGACGGATCAAGAAACACCGCGGGAAACGCGCTGGGATCCACAACAGACTGAGAAAAAGAGCTCACAGTCCTCCTCTGCCGAGCATTCTGCTCGCCAATGTCCAGTCTCTGGAGAATAAGATGGACGATCTTAGAGCCAGGATAAGCTTCCAACGGGACATTAGGGACTGTAACATCCTTTGTTTGTCTGAAACATGGCTAATGCCCTCGGTCCCGGACGCTGCTGTAATGCCGTCTGAAAACTTCTCTGTTTTACGGATGGACAGGACAGCCGAGGCCGGTAAATCCAAAGGTGGTGGAGTGTGTTTCATGATCAACAAGAAATGGTGTGACCCCAGGAATATCTCCACACTGTCGTGCTCCTGCTCGCCTCATCTGGAACATTTATCCATTATTTGCCGCCCATTCTATCTGCCCCGGGAGTTTTCATCGATCATCATCACTGCTGTTTACATCCCACCACAAGCAGACACCCGTTTTGGCTTTGTCCGAGCTTCACGATGCGCTCAGCGGCAACATCAACAAACATCCTGAAGCTGCTGTTATGTCCCAAGGCTGTGTCCTGATTCCCCTGCTCTACTCTCTCTACACTCATGACTGCGTGTCTTCCCACAGCTCCACATCTATTATCAAATTTGCTGATGATACTGTGGTTCTGGGTCTCATTTCCAACAATGAGACCGCATACTTGGATGAGGTAGAGAAATTAACATCAGGGTGCCAGGACAATTGTCTCTCTCTGAATGTGAGCAAAACTAAACACCTCATATTATAATCCAGAAACAGACAGCAGCAACCCTACACTCCTCTTATGTTCAGCGGGACCCCTGTGGAGAGGGTGAGCAGCTTCAAGTACCCTCGGTGTAAACATCTCCGAGGACCTGACTTGGACTACACACATTCAAACACAGGTTAATAATGCCAGGCAAAGACTGTACCATCTGCGACAGCTGAGAAAATTCACCGTTTCGCCAGCAATCCTGAAAACTTTCTTTTCAAGGGGCCATAGAAAGTGTATTGACTCAGTGTGGTATGGGAACAGCGTCCAGTCATGACTGCAAAGCCCTGCAGAGAGTTGTTATCTTAGCTGAGTGCATCTCAGGGTCTGCTCTCCCCTCTCTGCAGGACATCTACCTCAAACACTGCAAAAGCAGAGCTGATAAAATAATCAAGGACTCCATTCACCCCAGTAACCATCTCTTCACTTTGCTGCCATCTGGTAAGCGTTTCCGTAGCCTGATGGCAAAAACTGAGAGACTTAGGAGGAGTTTCATTCCCCCAGGCCATCAGGCTCCTAAACTCAAAACCAGCCTCTTAACATCTTCATGTCTCCACTTAATATTCACTTTATCAGTAAGATATTCATCATTCACTACCTCACATTGACATACTGAAAGTGTCAACCTATTGACATTTGACATTCCTGTGATCTTAATAGTGTAAGACCAGTTTAATGCACTTTTTGCCTCTTGTAAATTCCTGTGTATCTTAATATTTAAGACTACAGTTTACTTTCATGCACATTATTTTCCACTATATATTTAATTCTACAGTATACATCTTTTTTATATTTTATATTTTGTTCTTATATTTTTGTTTACTTTTATTTCATTCTTTCATAGCTATATTTATGTATATTTTCATCTGTTGTTGTATTCTTTAATAATTGCACTGTCCATGGAGCAGACCTGACTCACATTTCACTGCTGGTTTATATATGCGCTATATAATTCTGTATGTGACAAATAAAAATCTTGAATTTTGAATATTATGATACTTACTTTATGATACTTTATGATACGCCACTAGGTGTTGGTAAGTCATTGTGTTAAAGAAGCCTTTTATTGAATCTATTCGTTCAAGATTCTGATTCATTCAGGAATAAATTCAAGTGTCTGTCTTTTATATAATTGGTCGCTGAATTGTCTATAATAATGGTCTTTCAAAGACTCAGATTCATATCAGGATTCAGGAATGATACACCACTCAATGCACCTAATGTGACTTTGGTTTGATGACGTCAAGAAAATACCCGCCCCACCCATTCACATCTGAGAACCACTAACCTTACCCATCATGCCACACAATGTAACTGTAAAAAAAAGTTCTGTACATATTTGTTTACATGTTTACATTTAAATAAAAACACTTCACTGTACCTGCACTCTCTATTCGTTTTATAACTGCTTGTTTTTCTTAAAAAAAAAAAAAAAAAAACCACTATAGATTTCTATTCTATCAACTTGTTTTCTTTGTATGGCGGGGGAGTGTGTGTGTGTGTGTATAGGCCTATATATATGCAGGGCTCGAACTGAGGTGGGATGCGGGGGAATGGCATCCCCCTGGTGGAAAAAATTGACAAAAAGCATCCCCCCAACCATCCCCTTTAGATTAATAATGTTCTGTATTAGCCTATGTAAAATTTATTGTGCAAATTAAACGTTAAAATTCTCTACTTATGATAATTCACAAACTAAACAACAGCGATTGACCAATTAGAACTCAGTACTGTAACAAGCTGCACACAAGCTGAAGCAAATTTCAGTCATTTTTCGTGCAAAATGGTTCAAGCGCAACTTGTGAAGTTCTTTAAAAGAAGAATACTGAAGGTATGATTTTTCCTTGATTAGAATTTAAAGACATTCCCCTGACATAATGCAGTTGTGCTGTAGTGTAATTGTGAGGGATTGAGAGACCCTAGATTTGCAAAAAAACAAACAAAAAAACACACACAAAAAAACACATCTTAAGAGCCCAGAAGCATTCACTGCGTGATGAAAGCCCATTAGAATGCAGTTAGAATGCCACCCCCGTGTCATCAAAGAAATAAAAAATACCATTGTATGAGTTTTTGTGTTGTTTTATTCATTGCACAAGCAATGTACTTTTCTGAATATCAGCACATATATATGCTAATAATTTTATACATCAGTGTAGAGCAACGCGGTGTTTCATTCCTTGAATGAATCTGTTTTTGAACGAATCGTGTGAGCCAGTGATTCAAGAACGAAATCTCTTGTTTCGTTTCTAACTGAATCATCCGTTTTGAGTGAATCGTATGATTTGAATGATTCAATAAATCATTTATTAAAACAGGCATTTGCTGCCAACCACGGGAGGTTTTATTATCATCTTTATTTATCCATGACAGTCCAAAACCAACCAAGGTGCCAGCACGAAAACCACATTCAGCAAAATATTGTTTAATTAGCAGTATTGACCCAAATTCCTCATTTCAGAAAAAAAGCTTAAAAATAATAGTTTGATTTATAAGGCAAATTTTTTTATTAATTAAAAAATTTTTTTTGTATTTACTGTGTAAAAATTAGCTATGGGACAAACCCCAAATACCATACTACTGCATTGGGCTAACTGGCATATATATATATTAAACCTTGCTATGTGTAGGCCTACTGCATTGGGCTAACTGAGGCTTGTCATAGTTATTGCTCTTTTGTTGGTTTTGATTGCTTCTATTGTCGTCATTTGTAAGTCGCTTTGCATAAAAGCTTCTGCTAAATGATTAAATGTAGATGTGTAAAAATGTATTTAATAATTAATGATCTCTTAAAATTACCAGCATACCAATACAAGTGCTCATTGTTATTTCAAAGGACATTTAAACTATATCTGATTTTTCTTATATTGTGTTTGTACTGTATATTGTACTCTTTATTGTGCATAACTATGCATGTGATCCCTAAAAAAAGCGTGTTCTTTAGCCACCGAATGAATACGCAGAAGTGACCGTGCATATTGGATACAATATTGTAATGTTCCAAATATAATTGTTTGCGCTCTACTTTTAACACTGGATTCTGCTATAACCATAAATATTTGACTGAAACTTGTCTATTAATATCTGTTTTGTGTAACGAGGTTAAAATAGGTTTGATTTCACTAGATTTTCTTGTTATGCATTCAGTGTGATTCTATAATTGTTTGAAACCAGTGTTTGTAAAATAATTTAATAAAAGGGTCTGTAAAGAGGTAATGGGTCCCCCCCCCTTTTGTCAACGAAATGGTTCATCCAGACAGCCATACCTGCTGATTGTTCTTTTAGCGGTTATTTTTCCTGCTCTCTCCTGAACGGAAAGATGTATGCTGTGTTCCATGCTACAGATTAATGGCTAGCATTGGTTGAAAATAATTCACACAAAGAAATACACGGTTTAAGCTGTTTTTTTTCTTTATTTTTTGTTGTTGGTTACAGATGTAAGATCATACTTAACGTGTTTCATTGATGTGAATTGGTGCACTTTGGGATGTTATTTTTGTTGACAGTGTTACTGATGTAAGCTGAAGCTGTTGTGACGACCTGTCTATATAAAAATACATTCTCTATGCAGGTATTGTCATGTGAAATCAAATCATATTTTGTTTAAGTTGTTATAAAATCAATATTGTCCGCATTTCATATGCTCCTCTGTATAAGTGTTGTGTACGGAGTAGGACTTACTGCTTTTTCTTCTTGTTTTTACTTTGGCCTTGTTTTTCGTTTTATCCTTAATTTTCCTTTTCCTGTCGTCCTCTCTCCTGAAGGAAAAGTGTTACTGATGTGAGCTGAAGCTGTTGTGACGACCTGTCTATATAAAAATACATTCTCTATGCAGACCCAATCTGGCGCTCTCCTGTCGTTCTTTTTTCGTATTTTCAACACAACGCAGACCATAGAAGCATACGGTTACATTGGTGACGTGACCCGTGCGATTGTTCAGCGGCTGCCGAACTCCCGAGGTTGCTGCACAGACTAGAATAATTTGGACTTCACTGCTTTTCTTCCTCATCGAGGAGACGCCGTTTTTCGTTTCACCAAGGGGAGGCATGGACTGAGGTTACGGTACTCCAAGATTAAGACGTATTAAGCGAACATTGATTTGATTATATAGTGCCTCAACTGTTTTAAGCAATTTATTGATTTATTAGAGTTGTAAAGTCGAAGTGCAAAATAATTTATTCAGTTTTGGGTGTAATTTTCTTTTTTTTTTTTTGTAGTATGGTAATTAATAATGCATTCTGACAAAGATGCCAGTTATTTTGGTGGCTGTCATTTTGGGAGAGGTAGAGGGGTTTTGCATTTAGTGGTTCATGTACTCCTGGGAAGATGAATGACGTTGATCCTGATGCTAATAGAGTACGATTTTCTACTCCAGCATCTTGTGACATACCACCACTTGAAATGAGTTTATCAGAACCTACTATAGCACTATCTAATGAACAAGTAAAACAACTGAGCTCTGATATCAGTCAGTCGATTAAATCCAGCTTGTTTCCTAACAATCAGCTACCTACCTCCAACTTGTGTTATGACTGTCAGAGGTGCTCACATGTGAATACGTGCGGCACCACCATCATTGATGCTTCAAAGATGAATCTTGTGCTGAAAAGTGGTAAAGAGCCACCATACTTTCGTGGTGACAGTTCAGATAAGTGTTTCAATCTTTTAATTGGAAGATTTTATGAGGACTTACCTTGAGAAAGGCAATTATTCTAAACAAGAACGCATTGATGAGATAATAAACAAATTGATGGGCCGGGCAAGGGATGTTATTCAGATATGGTTGCGCAACAGTGTCTCAGTCGTTAGGACTGGTGATGTAGATATGGTATTTCGTATCCTCAAACAACACTTCGGGAGTGTTATATCTACAGGTCTTCCCCTGGCAGACTTCTACGCTACCAAGCCATATCAAAATGAAGGCCCTTTTGATTATTGGATTAGATTAAACAAAGCTGCTGACCTAGCTGAACAGCATCTTAAAAGTGGAGGGCAGAACACTGCAAAAATCGGGACATGGAGATTGCCGTTATGTTCATACGTAATTGTCCTGATAAAGATCTCTCAATGATGTTTTTAAGCAAACCACAGCGTGAGTGGACCGCTGCAGAGGTACAGGATCGTTTGGATGAATTTGTAAGAGACCGCAAAGTATATGAGTGTCAGTTCTTGCAACAAACAGCTAGTGCTGTCAGTGATGATATGTGTGGTACACCACCTTGTAAAACTCAAGTTGTTAGGGCTCCTGGGAGTGCAGTTGAGCCTGATCATGCAACATGTGAAAGTAACACAATGGATAGGATACTGAATATGTTTGGAGAAAGCACTGACATGTAACACACAGTCCTCCAGAGCAGTTGTGCATCGCAGACCGAATGTTAAGAGACCACAAGCGTGTAAAGTCTGTCAGAGTAATGACCACAACACAGTTGCTCACTGTAGATTGCACAAATTATGTTTCACTTGCTACCTTCCTGGACATACACATGACGTGTGTGAGATGACTACCTCACAGGTTAGGCCAAACAGCTCGACCGCTGCTGTTGACGGTCATAGTCAAAGGCCCTCTCAGGGAAACTATTGAGCCTCCATCTGGAGGAGGGCGATGGTAGGCACATGAGTTCAACCTCCTTTGATAGTGATGATATTGAGTCTGTATATGCTTTCTTATGCGAAAATGTCCCGAAGTCTAACAAAGTAATCTTGCAAAACACCATGAGAACAGCTCAAAGTGAAAGTTTGTTCTACACTAATGTATTAGTGCAGGAAAAGGTTGAGTTGAAAGGCATGATGGATACTGGGTCTATGGCAACTACCATCAGTGCAGACATAATACCCATGTTAAAACAAGCAGGTGTGATGACAGAAGACATGCTGGCCCCTGCGGATATTGTTTTGGTGGGTTGTGGGGGAAAACAAACCAGTCCTTTAGGACTATGTGATTTGAAACTTGAGGTTTATGGGTACAAGTTTCTGGTCCCAGTGTTGTTTGTTAAAGGACAGATTGATCCCATTGTTTTGGGTACAAATGTACTTAAGCCACTCATCAGACATTTCAAGTCAAATGATGGATTTTGGCGTGTTGTAAGTAAACCTGATTCACCTTGCCAGAATGACAGTAGCCAGTTCCTTCGTCTTCTGTCTAACCTAGAGAGATGGCGAGGGGAGTCCATCCCAGACAAGGTTGGAACTCTGAAGTTGAAAAGTGCGGTAACTCTTCAGCCTATGACTGAACATTTGGTGTGGGGTCGGTTGCCCACGGGTACCGTATTATCAGCTGGCAGCACGGTACTCATTGAGCCATCTGCAGCTGCGTGTGTGAACAAACAGATAATGGTTGGGCGAATAGTTTCTCCACTGTGGGGAGATGGGTGGCTGCCAATGAAGATTATCAACCCCACTTCAGCAGAAATAACTCTACGCAGGAACTCAAAAATTGCAGATGTTGCAGATGCACTTTTCTGACACTTTGACTGTTCATCAAAATGTGTGGGAAAGTGCGAAGTAATAGTTCCTGCTGTAGCCTTACTGCCAGAAGCTTATGCAGTAACATCATCGATGTGAATGATAAGCTGGAGAAGCTAGGGCTTGGCACGATTCCGATTGGCAACTGCGAAGTTTCTTTACAGTGTAAGGAGAAACTTGTTGACCTGATTGAGACATACGAGTCTGTCTTCTCGAGACATCATCTGGATTGTGGTGAGGCACGGGATTTCTGCCATCGCATTAGATTAACTGATGACCGACCATTTAGGTTGCCATACCGCAGAATATCGCCTGCTCATTATCATAAACTTAAAGAGACTTTGGATGAGATGGAGGCAAAAGAAATTATTCGAAAATCCTGTAGTGAATTTGCCTCTCCCTTAGTTCTGGTGTGGAAGAAAAATGGCGATCTGCGAATCTGCACAGATTTCAGATGGCTTAATGCCAGAACGGTTAAAGACGCTCATCCACTTCCACATCAGAGTGACGTCCTGGCTGCATTGGGAGGAAAACATGTTTTTTAGCACCATGGACTTGACGGCTGGCTATTACAACATACCCCTTCATGAACTCGACAGGAAGTATACTGCATTCTCGTCACCGCTGGGACTGCACGAATACAATCGTCTCCCACAAGGGCTGTGTAATAGCCCAGCCACATTTATGCGCATGATGCTTACTATATTCGGTGACCAGAACTTTATAAGTCTTCTGTGTTATCTTGACGATTTGTTGGTGTTTGCCAAGACCGAAGAAGAGAGCTTGGCCCGATTGGAAATGGTGTTTCGACGCCTGAAAGAACATAACTTGAAACTTTCACCTTCAAAATGTCAGTTTTTAAGGCGCTCAGTTAAATTCCTGGGTCATGTGATTTCCCAGAATGGAATTTCAATGGATCCAGATAAAGTGGAAGCCATAGTCAAGGTGAAAGAGGCTGATTTGATGGAGTTGGATGGTGTCACTCCATCACCTTCCAAAATACGTTCCTTTTTAGGGATGGTAATCTACTACCAGCATTTTATTGAAAACTGTTCTGTATTGGACAAAACCCTTGTTTGGTTTGACTGGTGGTCAGAAAAGGCCTCTCGGAAATCAAAAAGTAATAAAAGGCCTTTGTTGTCCCGCAAACTTGGCCCAGATGATTGGACCCAGGAGTGTAAACAGGCTTTTGGGGACCTTAAGGCAGCACTCATTGAAGAAGTGCTTTTGGCTCACCCTGACTTTAGTAAGCCGTTCATTTTATCTGTTGATGCATCTACCGCCGGACTTGGTGCAGTGTTGTCGCAAATTCTTCACAACAGTGACAAAGCACAACCAATAGCTTTTGCCAGCAAATTCATTGAATCATGCTCAGGCAAAATACCCTGCGCATCGCCTTGAATTTTTTGCAATGAAATGGGCGATTTGTAATAAATTTAGCCATTGGTTACGTGGTCACAGGTTCACTGTGTGGACCGACAACAATCCCTTGAAGTACATACTGACCAAGCCCAGGTTGGATGCCTGCGAACAGCGCTGGGTGGCACATCTGGGGCCATTTGACTTTGACATCCAGTATATTCCAGGCACTAAAAATGTGGTGGCTGATGCCCTCAGTAGAGAGCCTTTTGTGCAGTCCAAAATTTTGCATAGATTGACTAGGGCTCCTTATTCAACCCTTCTTAAGCAGGCAGCCAATTTCAAAAAGGATGATGTTCAGAATATGTTTCGGCTCTCCACGGAGCTACCTGAGATGAGGGATGTGATTGCTCAGTTTAAAAACTGGAGATGCTACCTTTGAAGCTGTGTGTATTGCAGGAAGTGTACGGGTGAGCAGTGATGAGATTTCAGCTGTCATGCAAACACATCAGCATTGGGAAGATGCAGGTACTGTAAGAGCTATTTCACATGTGCAGTATCTAGAGTCTCTTGTTGCAGTGGGGCAGAACGCTGTTCCTGTTTTTAACCATGATGAACTCCTTACTGAACAAGTCAATGATGCTGTTGTTGGCCCGGGTCAAGTTTTTTATTGACCGCGGTCGTCGTCCCTCTAGACGTGAAAAAGTTCATGAATCGCGTGGGACGTTAAGAATATTGAGGCAGTGGGGTAAACTGAACACACGCCTGGGGATTGTGTATCGTGTGTCCAAGCCAGTGACAAAAACAGAAAACTTACCAATATGTTGTACCTGAATCACTTCGAAGTGTTGAAAGGGCATTCATGATGAAACCGGGTCACGCCATATTGACCAGTGAGGTCGTGTGTCCAATGGAAAAGACCAGTGTAACAGATGCATTGTGAAAGTCTCCTGAGCCAAGAGGCTAGGGCCCCATTAGTTTCAACCACTTCGTCTCCGATGTAAAGAATGACCACACTGTTGACGTTTTACACGGAATTCACCTTGCTTCCAATGGCAGTGTATGTAAAGGCATTCACTCTGACGAAATTTTGAGAGCATGTTGAAAGCGGAGCTCAGTGATGAAAGGGACAGGGAAACTCACACCACACCATACCATCCAATGGGCAATGGTCAGGTGGAAAGAATGAACCGCACTCTTGGTAACATGATTCGTGCGCTGCCTCCCAGATCTAAAGTCAGATGGCCGCAAATGTTGAACACCTTGACTTTTGCATATAATTGTACAGTTCATGAGACAACAGGTTTTTCTCCTTTCTTTCTCATGTACGGCCGTACTCCGAGACTGCCTGTTGACCTTATGTTTGAAAGTGTACTTTTGAATGGAGAAACAGTTGACATTGACAAGTATGTGCAGTCACTCAAGCGTGACCTCTGTGAGGCTATGAAACTTGCACAGTCACATTCAGGAAAACAACAACATAGACAGGCAGAACTGTATAACAAAAGGAGTAAGGGACAACCTGTTGATATTGGTCAAAGAGTTTTACTGGCCAACAAAGGTGAAAGAGGGAAAAAGAAACTGGCAGATCGTTGGGAGAGTACAGTTTACATAGTGATCGACAAAAATTCTTTGTTAAACACGTACAAACTCAGAAGACCTTCTGGTGTTGTTAAAACTGTTCATAGGAATCTGATTATGCCAGTTGACTTTCTGCCATTGCCCGATACAGAAGCTGTCGAGGAACAATTGCCTCAGTTTGAGTGATGATGAACTTGAGAGCTCTAGTTTTGAGTATCCTGCAGATGAAAGGACTACTCGATGGGTTGCTGACCTCTCTAACAGCACTGGCGGGTCCTGTAGCAAACAGTGAGTCGGGATGAGCAGAATGTGATGTGTGAAGAGATTGCTCAGGCAAATGATGTTGACTTGGTAACATCTGCTACCGCTGAGTGTGATGTTACTTTTGCTGGTGTTGACTCCTGTGTGGACTGTGATAAAACTGGTTGTGGCCCTTCTGAATGCAGGAGTGGGAATCAGGATGGCATCAGGTGTAATTTTGAGTACAGAGTATGACATGGAGGTTGAGGAAGTTCACGAAGAAAACCCTGTTAATGAACCTTCCCCTACTGTACAACCGTCTACCTTTGATCAGACGGAGTTGTCAGTGAAAAGACCTGATCAGAGTGAGGGTTTTCGTACTAGACATGGCAGACTTGTAAAGCCGTTAAATAGGCTCATTCAGACTATGTCTAATCAATTTGTTAAGAATCTGTTTGGGGAAAACAAAATGATACTATGAGTTATTGGTAAATGGTTACTTTTGTATTAATTTTTTTGTTGTTATTGTTCTGTTGTTGCTGTATCTACTAATGTATTTTCATTTTTTTTATTATTTCCTTATAGAGGAATAATATGTAATAGTGTATAAAAAGTCTGTTAAGACTGGGAAAGCTGTTAAATGGGCTCATTCAGACTGTGTCTAACCCATTTGTTGTGAATCTCTAGAGTAAACGAAACAATGAGTTGTTACATTTTTGTTGTGTATATTATTATTATTTTTATTTTTAAATCTCCATACTTTAAATCTCCTTAAAAAGGAATAATACACAATTGTGTGTGGTCTATTAAGATAGACAATTATGCAATCTTGGATGTGATCTTTTGATAAGATGTGTATATGGCATGTCTTCCTGTGGTTGGGTAAAGGAGTAGCTAACCTTTACCTTTCCTAGTCCTTCAGTGGACAGCAATATTGTTGGTAGACTTTCTTCAGTCTGTGTGGTTGGGGGTTACACCTGGTTGCTAAGTAATTTAACTGTAGAGTTGTTTATTTTGTGTATAATTTTCTTTTATTGTATTTATCTCTTTCTTTGATTTATAAATTACTTTTCTGTATGCTATACCTGATGTTATGCAAAATCTAGTGAAATTAGTGGGGGTGAGTGTAACGAGGTTAAAATAGGTTGATTTCATTAGATTTTCTTGTTATGCATTGTGTGATTCTATAATTTTTGAAACCAGTGTTTGTAAAACTAAATTTAATAAAAGGGTCTGTAAAGAGGTAATGGGCCCCCCCCCCCTTGTCAACGAAATGGTTCAGTCCAGACAGCCATACCTGCTGATTGTTCTTTTAGCGGTCTTTTCCTGCTCTCTCCTGAACGGAAGAGTGTTACTGATGTGAGCTGAAGCTGTTGTGACGACCTGTCTATATAAAAATACATTCTCTATGCAGACCCAATCTGGCGCTCTCCTGTCGTTCTTCAGTATTTTCAACACAACGCAGACCATAGAAGCATACGGATTACATTTACAGACTCACATTTGTTTGACAATTTCTTTAAAGTACTTAAAATGTGAGACTAAATATATTTTACAAATATTTGACTGATCTAATTAAAGAGATTTTATTTAATTCATTTTCTGTTTTGACTAAAATGGAGAGCAGAAATGTCAGCGCTACACAGTTCTGTTAGCAAACTTCAATTAAAGGGACCATATGACACTATTTTAAAAGTGTATCACTTTGTTTATTGGGTGTAATAACAGTTACAATGTCGTTGTAATAATTACCGTATCCGTTTTACCCCGAGTCCAAGTCTGAGCGTTACACAGAGATAAGCTTTTATTTTGCAACTCTCTTACCTTTCAGATACAAACTCATAAAGTTATAATTTTTCTTCTTCACTGTAACAACTTTATGTCCTGAAGTGTCAACATAAAATACAGTTATTTAGGTGTGGTTTATTGTATTTTATGTACAGTGTATTTAGGTGTGTATAGCTGATGTTGTACACAGGAAGCTCGGAGAAAATGCACTGCAGCTTCATAAAGCATGCTGTACACAAGCTAACCTTTGGGTCGTACAGCTCAGGAACAGAGTTATAAATAAATCTTAAACACTGATTCCAAACAAAGTGGGTTTGCTTTCACATCCAAACACACAGCGTCTCCACAACATGACGACAACACTACAACTCACTGAAGCCTCGTCTTCTCTTTGTGTTAACCTTTGAACAGCATTACACTAATATTTCACATTGTGACGCACACATTTGTGAAATTAATATCTGGACTTCAGTCAAGACATTTTAATCATTTCTGGATCAGTGTTCTCTGTTAGATAGAATAAATCACTTTACAGGAGACTGTGACCTTTAAATTAAGTATGCAGTCAACTGTTAATGTCTGACAATCATTTTATGACCTAAAAAAACAAAATCACTGATGTTGAATGATTTACTTTAGCACAGACCCAGTGCTGAAGAGCGACTGTAAACTGACTGTAAATGATGATTTCAGTTCTCAGATATTTATCATCAATTGGCTACTTGTTAAATATTTTTATGTTATTTTTTTATTAGGAAGTAACGAAGCTCTGAAGTTCTGCAAATCATTTGTAAATATAAAACAAAGTTTGTTAAGGTTTTGTTTTTTCCAGCAAAGCTCTGAAACTGCAGCAGTGTTTAAAATGATTCTCTGAAAAACAGACACAGTCTTACCTCTGTTTCTGTGAGAGACTCATCTTTCCTCTCTTCTCTGACATACTGCAGCTAAACTGTCATTGATCAGCACTGGCTTGAGACAACAATCTGCTGTTCAGTGTGACCTGGAGATGATGATGTTAATGAGATGAAGAAATATGTTGAGTTAGCAGCAACAGCAACAAAAAACACTATATAAAATAAAGTGAGTTACAAACAAATGTACTGGTCTTATTCGGTTTGTTAAGTGGTCAACTCGCTTCACTTGAGAATACTACCTCAGCAGCCGTTTATTAGCACTGTTTATTCATATTAAACATTTAAGATAACCCTTTTCAAACTCACGGTGTACACTACAGTCTCCGTGCTCACAGCGCCCCAAATACAAATACTTTTATATTAATTTATTTATATTTTCATTGTCTGGTTATCTGTGATTTCGGTATGGAGTTAAAGGTTATGATTATATTTTTTGGTAGTATTATAATCACATTGTGAGTGTATATTAGCACCTTTTGATGTCTTCTCGTGAGATCTGATTGGACACGGAAGCGGTGACGTCACACTCAACAAGCGGACTGAGAAATGTCTGGTTAAAAAAATAAAAAATCCCATTTGTTTTGGCACTGACCTTTTGTCCAGAGGTTCTGGTCTGACATTTGTAATTTTATTGCAGAAAAAAATGAGAAAGATTTCAAGTTGTTTTGGAAGGATGTTCTTTCTGGCCTTTATGACCTCAACAGAACTAAGACTAGGCCTAATGAAACTTTCATTATTAATCTCCTTATTCTCTTGGCAAAAAATTTACATTCATAAATGTAAGTTTGCGCATTCCAAAACATCTTTTATTGCCTTTAACATTGAGGGCAAGCAATATGTCAACACGATTAAGGATTCTCTTAATCAAAAGGCAACAAAAACTGTGAAGTTGTGTAAACAATTTAATATATTTTTGTAAGTCCGCATTTCTCCTGGCAAAATGTGATGATGTGAGTTTTTTGTTTGTTTTTTAATTATGTTAAAATACTTGCAATGTTGGAAACTGCACAATGTGTTATTTTTATAATGGAGATGAACGCTCATGTAAACATAATAAAAAAAATAAAAAAAATAAAAAAAATGTCTGGTTAAAAATACTTTCGATTTCGCATCACAAAAAAAAACAGCATAACACAGAAGCGGAAATACGAAAAACACTTTCAGAAACAGATTTGTGTTCAATAACCCCTTTGAAAACATACTCGCGGTCTTGTCCACTATAAAAGATAATTTATAAGTATTTGAAACATAGAAAATTCTGTGCTTTAGGCCTGTCGCTTGTCAAAAATTAATTCTCATATCTCTCAGACGGATCGGATTAAATATAGAAAAACAATGTCCGCGAGTGTTAAAATTAGTAGTGTCGGTGTCTCAGTTATAACCTACCTGTAAAAATAATCACCAGGAAAAAAAACGAATCAAACCAACCAACCTACTCTTTCTAACGGCTCATAAACATGAACGATGGGAGCTAGAGTTGTGACGTTCGCGAACGAACCGATTCTTTTGAACGGCTCATAAACATGAACGATGGGAGCCGAGTATCGGCTGGAGGGGAGCCGTTCTTTCTGTCGTTCTTTTTTCCTATGCGTGTTTCACACAGATGCACACAAATGAGCTCCTCCGCGAGACAGAACAGTTATAGGGGGAGGGGCGCACCCAGTTGTGCACGCATCCTTCACGTGAGTACTCCAGTGGAAAAAAAACCCTGCGTGGCTCTGTCTAATTTTATCTACTTTAAATATTTTTTGTTTTCTATCAAAATGTTCTTGTGTGATAACAATATTCTTGTGTGGAAGTGTTTGTAGGAAAAGCTGTTTTTGCACAGAAATTCATTGCAGCCGGCTTTGTTTTTGATGTTTATTTGTGAGGTAGGTATTGTATGAATAACATAAGTCAACGTAGCTTTACACACACACACACACACACACACTTTGTACTAAAGGTAAATCCAAAATAGTGATGTCACTGTCTAAGCAGAGGGATTTGTGCAACCCTATGAATATAGTCCACACATGACAAATGAGGTAATAATCAATATTTCATCAGAATAATTCAAACTCAGATATTGGTGTGTGATATCTGAGTTTTAATTATATGACTACAAATCTCACCGCATCATTCCTCCCAGTGATTATTTCCAGGATAAACTGAGATGCCCCCAAGCTTGCCTTCTTAAAACTGACTAAATATTTAAAAAGAGCCAAAAGAGCCGTTCTTTTGAACGGATCTTTGAAAGGAACGGATCGCGAAGATCCGGATCCCCTCAAAGAGCCATAAATCCCATCACTACTCGCTGCAGGGCTGGGAAATGTGGGAATGTGGGAATGTTGGAATTTCCGGGGCGTTGGGAATCGAGAGTCGAATCCAAAGGAATCGATTCCATCAAGGGGAATAATCGACTCCTGATTCAGAGCCTTTTTTAAGTTCAACAAATCTTATCTCTGGGTGTCTCTCAAACGGAAGGCTGCACACATTTAAATTCACGAAAATAAACTGAAAGAAAACGAGTTGGTACTGATCATCTGAATTTGAGTATGCAGATTTGTTTAATAAATTAATTTATAACACACAGACAGACAAACCAGGTTAATTACACAACTTCAATGGATGTGTCTTGAACACATACTATAGAAAATTAAACCAATACATAATTTAGTTGTAAGTATTTTAATACGGCAAATGTTGTTTTTTTTTGACGTTATAAATTCGTTTTTTCACAACGTTGTAGAAACGTTTTTATCACGTTCGTATATCTCCTTCCAACGTTTTAAAAACGTGTTTACCACGTCCAAACTGGTAATTTACATGCTCCAGTCAAAACGCTTTCTTTACAGTGTTAAATATGAATATTCATCTTATTACCAGCCCTTTTTTACATTTCTTGTAGCGTTGCTGACCTCTGGTTGTTTTCCATTTTATAATGGAAATTATAAATTTTTTTTTTAATTTAAAATTTTTTCTATTGTTGTGTGTGTGCTTTCATTAATCACCAGGAACCACAAAGGTCCTAATAAATACTCCTTTTATTGATACAAAGGCTCTAAAATCTAGTTTAAACATCCGCCTTCCTCAGGTAGGCATGACACAAACAGCAATCTCTTAAAGAAAAAAAAAACCAAACAACTCAAGAACAAATCAATTCTGAATAACCCAATTATTCAACCAAAAATTAGGACAAATTAAATAAAAACCGAGGCAATCTATTACAAACAAACAAAAATAAATCAATTCACATACATCACTTAAATTCACATAATCATACAAAAATAATTTAAACCCTTCAATAAACAAACACATCATACCTTTAAAACACCCATTTTACACCCAGGCTGCTCTGGTTACCGGGGTTCTCGGGAGCGCTTACGATCTACAAATACATATTCTCTTAAAACCACTGCACACCATTCCCTTTATTACTTGAAAACCCCCCGCACAATGACACTATATATACACACATATTACTCACCCAATTCATTCCCAGCGCCGTGCCGTATTTATGTGGCGTCTTCACCGCATGAGTTTGGTGCATCACTTAAATCAGTCCGTGCTAATCCCCCTTAAATATATGCACAGTTCCTCCGCCCCTCCCCATTTAAACAGAGCTCAATGCCACATCCACCCCCCACTTGTCAAATCATCGTCCGGATGATTCACCATATACATTTCCTACAAAATCCTTAAAAAAAACCACCATTAAACCACCTCTCACTCTTTTTAAATTCATGCATCACTTGCAGCAAAAAAGATCTAAGACTGTCTCCATTGCTTCAACTTCGCTAGAAGGGGGTCTTAAGCCATCATTAAACCCTGTGGGGATTGCTGCAGCTTCCATACCCTTGCCCCGATCGTGGCTCTCTAAAGGGATTACTATGCTGTCCCGCTGTGGCCCTCTGGGAGCGTCGAACAGTAGAGTCTGTCTCCGTGGTTATTAATTTCTCGTCATCTCCGGAAGATACTTCTTCTACACTCCTTTCAACCCCTAAAGACAGATTCTCTTGTACCACCACCCGAAGCTCCTCCCCAATCCTCCTCAGACTCAGATGGTACCATGCTTGTACTTGAGTCTGTCCCTTGATGCTCCCTTGACAAATACAGGCTCCTTCTGCAGGGGTCCACACCGGCGTAGCTCCAAACGATGCACATTCTTTGGTGGACGAGATTGATCCACTGGAACTACCTTATACACTGCCTTGTCCGGGTCCAATCTTTCCAACACACAGTGAGGCAATCCTCTCCCAAACATCCTGGATTTTATTTCTTCCTCTCACTCTGCGATTACGCAGGTAGACCAAATCCCCTGGATTCAAGCTGGCATCTTGGATTACCCCTTGTTGTCTTTGTCTCTGCCTGGCCATACTCTGCAAACCGTCGCTGTGTCAGCCTATAAGCCTGTTGCAGTTTGTGCTGATGTTCGATCACCCAGGTCTCCACCATACCTCCTCCTCTCTTTTCCCTTGTACCACCCCTCAACAAATGGTCAATTGGGAGATCGGGGCTCCTGCCAAACATTAAAAAGAACGGCGAAAATCCAGTCGTAGCATTTTTTCAGTAGTATTATATGCAAAACAATACCTCATGCAAGTACTCATCCCATCTCTTTTTCTTTTCGGAAGGAAGGGCCCTGAGGAGATCATGTAAAGTTTCTATTAAAACGTTCACAACTGCCCGTTACCTTGGGGGTGAAACGCTGTTGTTCGGCTCTTCTGTATGCCATACATTCTACACAACTGCTGCACAACTTCAGCCTCAAAACATCGTCCTTGGTCAGAATGAATCCGGGCTGGAACTCCGTATCGATGAATCCACTCCTTGACCAGCACCTTTGCCACTGTTATGGCCCTCTGATCAGCTGTAGGTACGGCTACTGTAAATTTAGAAAATACATCCGTTATAACCAGCACATTTTCTCTTCCCCTCTGGGAACGTTCCAGCAATGTAAAGTCCAATGCCACAACCTCCAAAGGTTTAGATGCTTGAATGCTATTCATCACTTGTTTTTACTTTAGGCCTGAACATCCTTAGACACAATACAGCGAATACAATGTTTGCAGAAATCCTAAACATCCTGGTACATTCCGGGCCAATAGAAGCGTTGACGTACAAGCTTAAAAACGTCCGGTCAATCCCCTGATGACCTTGATGGTCATGCAGCTGACCAAGAACTTCCTGCTTTAAGACTTCTGCAAAGAGGAGCTGTTTTACCCAGCCCTTTTCTCTCTCTGCAATGACTCGATAAAAGATGCCTTCATGATCTTCCACTTTATCCCACTGTCTTAACAGCTCCAGTGCATCTTTTGACTCCCCTTTTCTCTCTTTCTTACCTGGCCCTTCCCCCTTACTCCAATAAAACCTTTAACCGGGAAATAACAGGATCCTGTTCTTTGCCAGCTCTGCAGATCCTGTGCCTGAAATTCAGGGAAAACAGAAACCACATCCACTGTAGTTACCGATTGTAGCAAAATACTCCCCTTGTCTCCCTCCTCCAGTCCACCACCACCCCTGAATGTGGGGGTAACTCTCTCTGACACTGCCAACTGTCGTGCTCCTGCTGACTTTTGACGGGACAAGGCATCGGCATTTCCATTCTTCTTCCCAGGACGGTACAAAATTTCAAAATCGAACATGGCCAATTGCGAAGCCCATCGCTGCTCCACAGCCCCCAATTTGGCAGTCTTCAAATGACTCAAAGGGTTATTATCTGTAAACACTGTAAACTTATTCCCAATTAAATAGTCCCGAAATTTCTCAGTTACTGCCCAATTTCAGGGCAAGAACTCCAGCTTCATTGTACTCTAATTGTCCATATTACGTTCGGACTCCCTCAAACCTCTGCTAGCATAGGCCACTGGCCTCCGCTTACCTCCAACGTCCTGGGAGAGCACCGCTCCGAGTCCTGTATGGCTGGCATCTATTTCGAGAAAAAAAGGCTTACTGAAGTCGGCATAAGCTAACACAGGAGCAGATGTTAATTTCCGTTTCAGTGTTTGGAAAGCTTCTTCACATTTGTCATCCCACCTCTGTCTGAATTTTTCACCAGTCAAATATACTCTTTTCTTTTGCTTCTTACCCGGGGGCATTTCCCCAACAGCAGCCAGCTGATGTAATGGTGCTGCAATCCTAGCGAATCCTTGCACAAAACGTCTATAATAGCTTGCAAATCCCAAAAAAAGATCTAAGCTCTTTTGCGGTCTGAGGTTTTGCCCATTCTGCTACTGCTTGAATCTTCTCAGGGTCTGTCGCCATCCCTTCACCAGTAATGACATGACCCAGATAACGTACCTCTTGTTGGAAAAACAGCATTTACTGAGCTTAACTTTGAGACCATGATGCTGAAATCGTTGCAAAACTTTCTCCAATCTCTCCAGGTGTTGCTCTACTGTTGATGAAAACACAATCACATCGTCCAAATACAAGAGCACTGACTGAAAACTTTCATCACTGAATATACGTTCCATCAGACGTTGGAAAGTACTTGGCCCATTGGACAAAACCATATGGTAAACGATTATATTCAAACAGGCCAAAACGGCGTACAAAAAGCAGTCTTTTGTTTTTTCCTTTTCTGCCCCTGCCACTTGATTGTATCCACTTGCCAGGTCCAAGGTGGAAAACCAACACGCTCCACTCAACGCATCTAAGGATTCTTCGATTCTAGGCAGTGGATATGAATCTCTTCTTGTTTTTCGCATTTAACTGCCTATAATCCACACAGATCCGAATTGATCCATCTTTCTTCTTTACAATCACAATCGGTGAGGAATATGGGCTGCAACTTTCCCTAATTACCTTTTGCTCTAAAAGTAATTTATTGTGAGCTTTAACCTCCTCATATTGAGTAGGGGGCAACCTTCTATACCTTTGACAAACTGGAGCCTCATCTACCACTGGGATCTGATGTTCAATCAAATCAGTATAGCCCAAATCCCCACTTCCTTCAACAAACACAGAAGCATATTTATTCAGTAACCCTCCTGGCCTTCCCTTCATGCTCCGCACTCAACAGAGGAAAATCAAGTGCCTGAACTTGTTGAGCAGCTGTTACCCCTGACTGTGACACATTACTCTGCTCAATAAAAACCGTACAATTTTGTCTCTTCCTGTACCGGGGTAAACTGAATATCAAGATCCCCTCCACTGACCACCACTTCAGCCCTATGAACAGATGCTAGTCGAACATGTGGGTACAAAATAACATCCCTAGTCCCCACATTCATAATTGGGACCAACAATTGTCCTTTTTTCTGGGGACACTATTGAACCTATCATTAAAAGGTCTGCAGGTAAGCTCCCCTCACTCTCTGTCAGAGGCTCTAAAAGCAAAGACTCCTTGGCATGAGTCTAGTGTACCCACTCGCTGCACAAATCAATTGAAGCGTACCTGTTGGCACCTTGACTGGACTTTGGGCCAACAGTTTTACAAAAGACTGATTTTGTGTATCGTACAATTGACAGATTTCCAATGCCTGTTTCAAAGAAGCTTCACATTGCTGCATCATAGGACTTTTCGAATATTGAGACCCAAATTGTTGCTTCAAAAGCTCATGACAATTTTGAATTACATTCATACCAATTAACCCAGGAACCTGTTTCTTCCTTTCCCTTGTCTCTGTATCAAATGTGTCTTTCACCACCAACACCCCCTGTTTTGGAAGAATTTGGTCAAGGATATTAATATCTAGTTCCAGATAACCCACATATGGGATCTCAAGGCCATTTGCTGCTTTTAACACCAGCCAACCACAATCCTTCAATACGTCTACATCCTTTCCAACAATGTGCCGTTTAAAACAACTCTCAGTTATCACGGAAACCCATAGAGCCAGTGTCAATCAAACTATTTATTTCAACACCCCCCATCTTCACAACAGTGACTGGACATTCACCCACCAATTGTTTATAGATTTCTGGGCTAGTTCCTTGAACCATAGAGCCAGGTGACCCCTCGCTTACTGTGTGGCTCTCCACAGCAAAGGGTGTTAGTTTAACGGGCCAGACTTTTGGGCTTGGGGATTGGAGACATCATCTGCAAGGTGTCTCTGCTGCCCCCATACTTGACTGGGGTTCACAATCTCACTACAATAACGCCCAGTATGTCCCACTTTCTGACACTTGAAACAAATAGGCTGTCCTGAGGGATCAAAGGAATACAATCTTCGTGGCACTCCCTGCTGTTGCCTATTAGATACTTGCAATTTGGACATTTTCTCAGTTAAATCACTTAATTGCTTTTGTTGACTTTTCACCATACCAAACAGCTCTACTAACATTGGATCAGTGCTCTGTTTTGCAATCACTGCTTCACTATCTATAGTACTGAAGTTCTCAGACCCAAACGAGGTTTCAGAAACCCTCACCCCGTCAGTAGCCCACTCAACAGCTTCTTTGCGGACATCAAGGAATGTTAAACTTGGTTTCTGTCTAATCATTCTTTTTAGCTCTCTACACAGTTCCTTACTTCTCACGTTCTCTGCAAACTGATCCCTAAGCATTACATCCTCCGCCGACACACCTTTTGGGTTACAGCTTTTTAGTTCTTTTAACAAAGCCATTAATGCATGTGAGAACTCAATTAGAGTTTCAGTTTTCCCTTGTTGCCTTTCAAAAAACTGTCTCTGTAATGCAGTAAATGATTGAGCACTTCCAAATACTTCAAGCAAAGCTTCAAAAATTCCCTCTGGCCTGGACCGTGTTTCCTTAGATCTATACTTAATTTCCTGTTTTGCCTCACCCTTTAGATGTTCCCAAATGTAATCAACTGCCTGATCTGGTGTAAAGTTACGGGCCTTGAACACACTTTCAGGTCCTCAATCCAATCACTCAGAGGTACACTTGAAGCTTTACCAGTATAAACTTTACATCTCTTCTCTCTGGGAACATAAACCACCTCTACCTTTGTTGTGCTTCCTCCTTGCCGCACAGTCCCACTGTCCATTACAGCACCCCTTAACAGTTTCTCATTCTCAATAGCCAGTCTATCTTTCTCTTCCTTCTCCCGCGCTAGTCTCCTCTTTAGATCTGCCAGCTGATCCTGGAGCTCCTCCATTATGATCCTCTGTGCCGTAGTCCTTGGCCTTTATTTAACAATCGCCTCGGTCTTCACCAAGGTTTTGATTTAATTTGTCCTCAAAAAAAACAACAAAAAAAGAAAGAAAAGGGAAGTACACCTAAATTAGGGTTCCCATCCTCGTCGCCAAAATTCTGTTGTGTGGGTGTGTAACAGTTTTACTCTGGTTGTGTTTTGTTGTCCTCAATGAAGACAATGCGGCTGGAAGAGGTCTCAGGACGTTTTATTCTACAAAAAGCAGGTCTGCAGAAACACACAGAGCACAATTAAACTTTTTTGGGGATACACCTCTCTCCCCTTCAGTCTGCCCGTACAGCATGGAGAAAGCAGCGCTCTCATTCGAAGAGTGAGAGAAAGCACAACCGACCCCGTCAGCAGCATATGTGCTTCTCAAGATCTGCAGAAACACACAGAGCACAATTAAACTTTTTTGGGATACACCTCTCTCCCCTTCAGTCTGCCCGTACAGCATGGAGAAAGCAGCGCTCTCATTCGAAGAGTGAGAGAAAGCACAACCGACCCCGTCAGCAGCATATGTGCTTCTAAAGATGGCGCTGTAGGCCAATCGCACGAGGTATCATGTGCATCACCAATATGTGCCCCATATAAGACAATATTCTGCATGAACGGTTCCTACTAGAATTAATTATGTACATTACGCCCCATAACAAATCAAAAAAAAACAAATAACCAAAAAAATAAACAAAAAACATGAATAATTTCAGTTGTTTGTGAACTAAATCTGCTGTAAAGAGTGATCTATTCTCTCCCCGCTGAACTTCACAAAACTTGTTCAATAAGGATAAACAGCCGATCGAAAAGCCACAAACAGAATAACTCAACTGACATTCAATACAAATCAATACAGCAACATATGCTTCCCAGCATACAGGGAAAGTGACCCAAGCAGGGTGATCAGGCCTACTAAGAGAACACTCGTAAACAGGGTGCCCCAAACACCACCATTATGATTTCAATGTGACAGCTACTGTTAAATGTGTCTGAAAGACTTCTGAATGTTGGCCTTCTCAACTTGATATGACAAATAACCTCAAAAGAAACACTTGTATGATATATGTAATATCTTAATCATCTTATGACAATAAAGACCTGGTAACCCCATTAACTGAACTGTTCATCTTCATGTTTTGGGTCATGTTCTGAATCAACCTGTTCACAGGTTTCACAAGCCTGCCAAATCTGGTTCTGACTTGAGTCACCACCTGATTTGGGAGTGAATCCACAGGATCAGAGATCTGAACATCAACTGAACCTCCCACAGATGGAGAGATCACAGTGTCGCAAGTCAATCCTGAATTACTTGAATGATCAGAAACATTGTCACATTCCAGAAGTTCATCCTGTGTGGCTGGAAATACAGATTGTGTGGTCACAGAATCCACTGCCAATGGAGGGACACTCTCTGTCTTAGAGGATGTACTACTCTGGTCGTCATCTGGGGCCACAGTCCCTGCCACCCAGGTGGCGGTTCGATCTGCATTGCTGCATTCAGATATGGGCGAAATGGCACCACTCAAAGCTGCTTCGCTACGGTCTTCAGCTGGTTCACTGCAGTCACTGAATGAGGGTTCAACTACCTCAACCTCAATCGGCAGAAAGTTTGCTCGAAGGAGCAAATTCCTATGAACAGTTTTTTCCTGACCAGTGTGGGTGTTGCAGATACGGTAGGTGTGACATTGAGGATTTAAGGCAACGACTATGTATGGAGAGGCTTCCCATTTATCTGCCAATTTCCTTCGTCCACGTTCGCCTTTGTTAGCCAGTAAGACTTGGTCCCCAATTTCAATACTGCAACCTTTGGACCTCTTGTTGTATAGGTCTGCCTGACGTCGCTGACTGACCTCAGCATTCTTCTGAGCAAGGGCCAAAGCCTCTTTCAAATCATCCCTCAATCTCCTCACGTATGCATCATAGTCAATGAGGACATCGTCCCTCTCCACACTGCTGAACATCACATCCACTGGGAGCTTTGGAACCCTGCCGAACATCAAGTAAAAAGGCGCAAACCCAGTCGACTCATGGGCAGTACAATTATAAGCGAAGGTTAGTGATTGCAACATCTGTGGCCATTTCTGCTTTGCCCTAGGTGGCAACGCCCTTATCATACCACCCAGGGTTCTGTTGAACCGTTCGACTTGCCCATTGCCCATCGGGTGATATGCAGTCGTTCTAGACTTCCTTACTCCAGCAACTTCCAGCAAGTCATGAATCAGCTGGCTCTCGAAATTGGCACCTTGATCTGAATGGATCCTTTCTGGGAAGCCATATACGCAGAAGTACCTATCCCACAACAGCCTTGCAACTTGCTTCGCCGATTGGTCTTTACAAGGGAAAGCGTGGGCCATCTTGGTAAAGTGGTCTGTTATGACCAGGACATCCACACTGCGACCACTGGAATTCTCTGCAGACCAAAAATCTATGCAGACCAATTCTAGAGGGCTCGATGTTTTGATGGTTTCCAGAGGAGCTCTTCCTTCAGGTTCTGGAGTTTTGCTCACTACACAGCGCTTGCAACATTTAACATACTCGCGTACGTCTTGTTCCAAACTGACCCAGAAGAACCTCTGTCTCGCAAGGGATAAAGTCCTACCCTGACCTTGATGCCCAGCCTCATCATGAATGCCTTGAAGAACCTGCTTCACCAGCGAACTAGGAACAACATACTGCAATCTTCTTTTTCGTGTCAGGACATCCTTGCACACTCGGTATAATATACCATCAAGAATTTTGAACTTCTCCCACTGTTTAAGTGTTTTAATTACCTTGTGAGTTTCTCCAGTTCTCTCACGTCTAGATGGTTTTCTTCCTCTGCTCACATAGAACAAGACTCTTGACAGGGTTGCATCGTCCTGCTGCTGCTCCTGTAACTCCCTCAATGAGAAAACTGGCAGGGGACTAGGACCTGGAGACAACAACTGGCGAGTATCCTGAGTGAGCCACTGGACCGCCCTATCCCTCGTGCCTACTTCCCATTCTGTATGAATATCAAGGATTGCAGACACTTCAACATTAGTGAGTGAGCTTGATTCTGAACCTGCACAGGGACAATGTTCAACATTACAGTTGTTAGCACTTAACCTGAAAATATCCTGTATGGAGGTCTCTCTGACTTGCTCAGCTTCTTTCAACAGCACATTGTACGGCTCAGACATCAGTCTCCGACTGACATATCCACGGATGAAGGGCTGTCTACTCAAAGCGTCTGCGACCACATTTCTACTGCCAGGTATGTACTGGATGCTAAAGCTATAGGGGGGCAGCTTAGACACCCACCTCTGCTCACATGCATCAAGTTTTGGCTTTGTCATAATGTATGTTAAAGGATTGTTGTCCGTCCACACAGTAAAGTCATGACCCTTTAACCAGTGACTAAACTTGTCACAGACAGACCACTTCAGAGCCAAAAACTCTAGACGATGAGCAGGGTATCGTGCTTGTGCACGAGTGAGAGCTTTACTGGCAAAGGCGATAGGACGTGCCTTAATTTCTCCTTCTGGGACCTGTGACAGCACAGCGCCTAACCCATCCATAGACGCATCAGTACATAAAATGAAAGGCCGGCTGAAATCGGGGTGAGCCAGTACAACAGATTCTAACAGAGCCGTCTTTAGTGTTTTGAACGCCACGCTGTGCTCTTGCTTCCAATCATTAGGGTTAAGTTTTTTGAATGATGCAATACCTCTCACAGGGGTCTTCTTTCCCCTGGGTGCAGCAGTCAAGGCGAACAGCGGCTTTGCAATACTGGAGCAGTTTTGAATGAAGTTTTGATAATATAACACCATTCCCAAGAATGACTTTATCTTTTTTGTTGAAGGTGTCACTCCATCCGGCATCATCAGATCAGATACAGATATGGCAGAGATGGCACTAACCTTGTCTGGATCTGTTGCTACACCAGTGCCGTCAATGACATGCCCCAGAAATTTCACACTTCTCTGTAGAAAATGACACTTCTTCGGGGCTAACTTCAGTCCATGTGCACTGAGCCTAGAAAACACAAGCTCAAGCCGCTCAATGGCCACTTCTTCATTTGGAGCGTACACAAGAAGGTCGTCCAGATAGCATAACAAAGTGAGAAAATTCTGATCCCCGAAGATGTTGGTCATGAGTCGCATAAAGCTGGCTGGACTGTTACAGAGCCCTTGAGGCAGACGGTTGAATTCATACAGGCCCATGGGAGTCGTGAAGGCAGTGAACTTCTTGTCCTCTTCAGACATTACAATGTTATAAAAACCAGAGGTCAAGTCCATCGCACTAAAGATCACATTCCCTCCCAAAGCTGCTAAACACTCTGCCTGGTGAGGCAAGGGGTGGGCATCCTTAACAGTCCGAGCATTCAGCCAACGGTAGTCCACACACACTCTAAGGTCTCCATTCTTCTTCCATACCAACACTAGTGGCGAAGCCCACTCACTGTTGGACTTGCGTATAATGTCCTGTTCCTCCATCTCAGAGAGAATACTCCTCAACTTCTGGTACTGTGCTGGTGGAACGCGGCGGTAAGGAAGCCGGAAGGGACGATCATCTGATAAACGGATACGGTGGACAAACTCCTTAGCCTCACCACAATCTAGTTTGTGTTTGGAAAATACGTCCTCATGTCTCATAATGAGTTGTACTAGCTGACTCTTCCAATAGTGGGATACTTCACATGACTCAATGTCTAAATCGCCAAGACCAAGTTTATGAAGGCTTTCACTGAGCTTGAAGGCAGGGCAATCTCCTTCATCAATGCCTCCAATGATGCTCTGATTCTTCGCACTCACCATCTCATTGTGTTTGCGATCTGGGTACACATTGAGGTCCTCAACAGCAACAGCAGGGAAGACATCAGCTATTTTTGTGTTCCTTCTCAGTGTAATAGCCTTATCAAGGGGATTCATGATCCTGACTGGGACCCATCCATCACCAGATATAGAGGCTATGACTCTTCCCACCATGATGCCTTTCTTGTGGGACTGTGCCTTGGATGGCTCAATCACAACAGTACTTCCCATAGAAATAGGGGCATTTGACGGAAGTCTACCCCACACAAGGTGTTCTTGTTTGGGCGACAGAGTGACGGACTGGGCAAGTTTTGCAGTTCCCACAACATCAGGGATTTCACTACCCTTCCACCTGTTAATGCCTGACAACATGTTCAGAAACTGCTCAATTTCAGGTTCTCCAGATGTCTCAGGACGATTCATCACATTCCAGTAGCCAGAGGTTTGCTTGAGTTGAGTAAGTATGAACTTGATAACATTAGTTCCTAGAATTAACTGGTCTCTCTGTCCCGGGACAACTAGTGTAGGCACACTCACTAACTTGCCATACACATCCATCTTCAGCTGATAGACTCCTTTTGGTCTGACTTTAACACCACCACAGCCAATGAGAATAACGTCCATTTGTGACTGGTCAACCTGTGCAGACATCCCCATGTTCAAAAGTTCACGCTCTGTTTCTTCATTGATCGTACACGCCATGGATCCGCTATCCAGTAGAGCTTGGACTGAGAGTTTGTCATTCAACAGAACTGAGGTATAGAACAGACTATCAGCCTTTTCCAACCTTGAGATATTCTGGAATAAGACGATACTGTTACTGGAGACAGACTTGCAACATTCATCATAAACAAATAAATCATCATCCACATTGAGAGTTTGACACTCAGCACCCACATAGTCCCCTCCCTTATGTGTGACATTGCTTCTGCTGATGCCCAATCTCCAAGCACATCAAACATCTCCTTTCTCTCATACAATGTGAATGGGTGGAATGTTTCCTATCACCGCAGACTCTGCATGGGGGAAAGCTGCGCTGAGTTGTTCTCGGCTGTAAGACGGGAGCATTCTGACTGGTACGCTCCAAAACCCTTTCCAGGATACTTAAAACACGCTCTAAAATGCCAGCTTCTGAAGTTGCAGGTTCAACAGCCTTCAAAGGAGTATCAGGGACGTAAACAGGTGCATCTGCCCTCATACTATATTCATTGGTGACATCGTGGGGGACGGTTGATACTTTAGCTGCTGCGACTTGGACAGTGTTAACATCATGTGTTACAGCAGACAGTTTTTTAGACTGGACTTCCCTCTGGTGTTCATCAATGGCCTCCTGGATTTCTGTGACTGACCATTTACTGATGGGTTTACACCTAAACATACTAGAGAGATTTGGTTCTGAACAGTTTCTGTTGAACATCATAGCAATTTCAGAACTCATGTTTTTCATCTTTTCGCCTTTTTTCTGCAAATGGCTGTCTGCCAACTCAGCAGCTGCATTTAATCTGACCCAGAAATCAACAGGGCACTCGTTAACTTTGGGTTGTGTCGCATAAAAGTCAGCTAGCGGTTGACATGATCCAGGACTTTCACTGAAGTAACGTCTTAACACATCATAGATGGTTTCAGGGGAGATGGCTTCATCAGGGCTGCTTTTGAGCCTGACCTTTACAATACTCCTGGCCCTGCCTAGCAGGTGGCTCAGTATCTCATCTACCTGATCCTTGTCAGAGCAATCTGCTTTGTGGAGATACAATTCCATTAACTCGATCCATTCTTGAACTGTGTATTTGTCTGTTCCATCTCCTCTAAACATTGGGGGTTCTTTGACATCAGGCTTGACTATGAGGCTAACATTAGTAAGATTTTGGCCTGCGTTAGAGGGTTCAGGTGTAACAGCACTGAATGGGACTGAACTGGAGGGGGTGACTGGGCTTTGACTAGTTAATAGGCGGGTGACGATGGAATCCCCTATTTGACTGCCTAATTCTCCAATGAGTTCACGTAACTGCTGTGCAACATTATCATTTGCATTACTAGGAGTAGAAACAGTCGGCCCAATAGGTTGGTCTGGTAGGGTATCATGTGATTGAGGACTATAAACTAACACTCTAGGTCTGCCAACAACAGGTTTTTCTACACCCAACAACCCTCTGCCTCTACCCAGATATGGTGTCGTCATATCAAAGTCTTTCCTTACCCCAGCCATAGTGTACACCTACAACAGTGGCAGAATAAATACTCAAAAAAAACAACCCTCAGAGAATGTCTGATAAGTATGATGAGAAGAAAAAAAAAAAACAGTTCAAAGTGTCAGTCCGCAGAAAAGGTCTCGTCCCTTTTTTAGTTACCAGAACAGTGGCGAAATCGATTCCTCAGTCCCAACATGCAGCATTCAGACACCACGAGCACGTTGCACAACTCCGGCGATCGGCTGCGGCTGATCCAGTTGATCCAGTAGGTCACGGCACCATTTATGTAACAGTTTTACTCTGGTTGTGTTTTGTTGTCCTCAATGAAGACAATGCGGCTGGAAGAGGTCTCAGGACGTTTTATTCTACAAAAAGCAGGTCTGCAGAAACACACAGAGCACAATTAAACTTTTTTGGGATACACCTCTCTCCCCTTCAGTCTGCCCGTACAGCATGGAGAAAGCAGCGCTCTCATTCGAAGAGTGAGAGAAAGCACAACCGACCCGTCAGCAGGATATGTGCTTCTAAAGATGGCGCTGTAGGCCAATCGCACGAGGTATCATGTGCGTCACCAATATGTGCCCCATATAAGACAATATTCTGCATGAACGGTTCCTACTAGAATTAATTATGTACATTACGCCCCATAACAACTCCAAACAAAAGTATGAACTATATATGTTTTGATGAAGTTCATTACCAATATTCATATTTTGTAATATTTGAACCAGCTACAGGTGCTTTCATTAATCACCAGGAACCACAAAGGTCCTAATAAATACTCCTTTTATTGATACAAAGGCTCTAAAATCTAGTTTAAAACATCCGCCTTCCTCAGGAAGGCATGACACAAACAGCAAATCTCTTAAAGAAAAAAAAACCAAACAACTCAAGAACAAATCAATTCTGAATAACCCAATTATTCAACCAAAAATTAGGACAAATTAAATCAAAACCGAGGCAATCTATTACAAACAAACAAAAATAAATCAATTCACATACATCACTTAAATTCACATAATCATACAAAATAATTTAAACCCTTCAATAAACAAACACATCATACCTTTAAAAACACCCATTTTACACCCAGGCTGCTCTGGTTACCGGGTTTCTCGGGAGCGCTTACGATCTACAAATACATATTTCTTAAAACCACTGCACACCATTCCCTTTATTACTTGAAAACCCCCGCACAATGACTATATATACACACATATTACTCACCCAATTCATTCCCAGCACCGTATTTATGTGGCGTCTTCACCGCATGAGTTTGGTGCATCACTTAAATCAGTCCGTGCTAATCCCCCTTAAATATATGCACAGTTCCTCCGCCCCTCCCCATTTAACCAGAGCTCAATGCCACACTATGTTAACATATGAAGGCTTAATCATTTATAATACACACAAATTTAGTCACTCATCGTATTTATTCACAAAATATGAAAAGTAATATGATATGTGTAGTTCACACACACACACACACACACACAAACACACAAACACAAACACACAAGCCAAAATAATAAATATATACCAATAAAATAAAATGTAAATAAAGTACAACACATGAAAACTATGCAATGACAGGCAAATTTGAATATGAGTTTCAGTGCATAGTTATTTTAAAAGAGAAAAAAAAAACAGCATTTAATTTGTGAAATGTAAAGTATTTAATTTCAACTAGTTACAAATTATTTGATTGCAGTTATAACAATAATTATATTGCAATCTTATTACTTGTTTACACTAAACATAACGATTATATTTTAAGGATTTTGTTTTTCAACTCAAATTACAGGTATATGCCATCCAATTTAGAACTTTAAATAATATACAATAAATAGTTTATAATGGCTATTATTGTAAATAATATTTTATAATATTGGCGCACCTGATTTTTAAAAATATCTGTATGTTAGCAGTTTTTTCAGTGCTTTCATTGCAGGTTACATTGTTATGTCAGTAGGTGGCAGCGAGGGACTGTCTTAATGAGTTAGTAAACCATTCATATCAGTGCTGATTCATTCAGTTATTGAATCTGTGACCCACCAGATTTTATGCCTCTAGTACTGCTTAGCTCTTAGCTTAGAAC
Organism: Cyprinus carpio; assembly: GCF_018340385.1. Classification (NCBI taxonomy): domain Eukaryota; kingdom Metazoa; phylum Chordata; class Actinopteri; order Cypriniformes; family Cyprinidae; genus Cyprinus; species Cyprinus carpio. The sequence goes on from NC_056590.1 coordinate 4,685,380, forward strand.
TCAGCTCAATGCAGTGCCTACAGGGTCACAGAATTCAGAGCAACACCAAAAATAAACAAGGTTGTAAAGAAGTAAATTGTCTAAAGCAGGGGTTCTCAACTCTGGCCCAAGAGATACACTTTCCTGCAGAGTTAAGCTCCAACCTTCATCAAACACACCTGACGCCAGTGTCCTGCAAGGACAGGGGTGCCCAAACTCAGTCCTGGAGGGCCAGTGTCCTGCAGAGTTCAGATCCAACTTGTCTCAACACACCTGCTGCAAAGTTTCTAGTATGACTAGTAAGAGCTTGACTAGTTTGTTCAGTTGTGTCAGATTGGGGTTGAAGCAAAACTCTGCAGAACACCGGCCTTCCAGCACCGAGTTTGTGCACCCCTATATTTGAACATAAAGACAATGGTTACCTTGTTCAGGTGTGTTTGATAAGGGTTGGAGCTGAATTGGTGCAGGAGAGTGGATCACGCAGACCAGAGCTGAGAACCCCTGTTCTAAACTCTGAACAAAACAAACAAACAATGCTGTGTCTAACCTACACTTAATTTTATAGAGATTAATGCACTGACCAGCGCTGCCGCCTGTCATGTGAAATCCCCTAAACCTCTGAAAGAATACTTTGACAAATACATCGGTTAATGGATATACAGCAAATGTGGGGGTATTATGTTGTGCACTTAAATAGATGTATTATAGCAAACAAGGTTTAATGAATCTCACACCTAACATACAGCATTATGGTTGGGTCAGTGTGTTCACCCTGTTGGAGTACAGCAGTGTGAATGGCACATTCCGGGGAAAAAAAACTGTACAAATAAATGTTTGATGATTAACTGCAATTAACATTCATATCCTGAATAAGGCACATTCTCTATTCTTATTTAGTTAAATAATATACAGTTTTACCTCTGATATTGTAACAGTGATTAAGAATTAAATTACGTACAGACTCAGAAGTATGCAGATGTCTTTTTGTCTGTGCTGTTGCCATGGTGAATCATAATTACGGAGCTTCATTGATCATGACTTCTCATAGTCGTGGTGCACGCGCTAAACTCAGAGTCAACCTACTCAGAGTCATCTGAACTAACACAATTTAGCTGTTCTGAAACCGAACACTCAAGAGTTTCCCATCTCAGGGGAAGACAACTCTGAGTTTGTTGAACGTCCTTTCTGGAATACACCCCTGAAGATTAACTACTTATTGTGATTGTTTATTTTATGACTTCGTAGAGAAAACAATTGAGTGAAACTCTTCCCACATGCAGAGCAGTGATACGGTTTCTCTCCAGTGTGAATCCTTTCATGTGATTTCAGATGTTCTGACTGACTGAATCTAATATCACAGAGTGAACACTTGTATGGTTTCTCTCCAGTGTGGATCCTCTGGTGACGTTTCAAATCTTCAGCTGTAATAAATGTCTTCTCACACTCAAAGCACATATATTCTCTCACACCAGTGTGTATCTTCTGATGAACTTTTAAAGTATGCAGATGTGAAAGACTATTTCCACAGAAAGAACATGAATGTGGTTTCTACTTTGAATGTATTTTCAGGTGACCCTTCAGGTGTGAAGCTCTTAAAAATGTTTTTCCGCACTGATCACAGATGTGCATTTTTCTCTCCAGTGTGGATGTTCACGTGTCTCTTAAAGTGTCCTGTGCGTGTGAATCTCTTCCCGCACTGATCACATGTGAAATGTTTTCTCTCCAGTGTGGATCCTCATGTGAACACTGAGATTCTGTTTGCATGTGAAACTCTTTCCACACTGAGTGCAGGTGAAACTTTTCTTGTCTCTTCTCTTCAGTAAAGAAACTCTTTCAGTCTCTGTGATAGATTTTTCTCC